>NC_056725.1:763315517-763448017 GCF_019279795.1 Protopterus annectens | reverse complement strand
ATAAACATCCTCTGCAAGGGTCGGAACCAGGACCCTGCACACACAGCTAATGTGAATTACCAATAAGCCATGGCAGATATATAGACAATGGACAGTACCACAAACATATCATACAGCGCAGTCATTCAACAGTATAGGAATGTATCCCATCATGTAGATGTATGTGTGAGTGTTTATGTCCAGCATATAGGTACATATATGTATATAGATATATCAGGAACATACCATGTGGCAACAAAGCATTACAAATGAATGAAACAGGAAACACCAGCGACACCTGTGTTATGTACTGGTGTTGTTCTATGTGATCTCAAGACTCCCTCAGACAGGCATGTGTCATTCATACATGCAAATAGTTGTACATTGGTCGTATACATCACTCTGTGCATGTAATGTACATTAACACAACAGTACCTGTCCAATCATTATGTGTGAACAGTACTCCTGCAAGGTGCTGTGTGCAATGTCATCATCATGATAAAGGTAAATGGGGTAACCATGGAAGGACCGGTAGTGTTGTGTTTACAATGAGATTATCCTCATCACGTGTACCTGGACCATTTAGGATTGATATGCATACCAGGATCATGCGCCTGAGGGACAGGGGTCAGGATAACAGGAGTATGTTGTGATGCATATTACAAGGGTTACATGTGTCCAGTGGGCATGTGTGTGAAATGGACAGCTATGTATAGAGCAGATGTTGTCCTAGGAGCCGATTGGCCTTATGTTACCGTAGGTGAGAGTCGGATGTAGGGGAAGGAGTGTAGGTATGGCCATGGAGGATAGGTAGGGTAGGATCACAGAAAAGACAGCATACAGGGTTGATATATGACACATGTGGGGGATACACCTCAGATGTGGATGGGTGGTCAGCATTCAGAAGCCCAAGGGAACAGTGGGACAAAGGTCCCCAGCCATGGGCAACCGCCACTGCACCTAAACAGCTGCAAAGGAGGCAGTGCTGGGGGCTGTCCAGGAGGGGCAGCCTCACCCTGTAAAAGTGACACTCCACCCTTGAGCTTGTGTATCTAGCTTCGGAACCCCTTAGTGAGCCCCTAGTGCAACACGTCTGGGACCGCACGACAGCAGACATGTACCTGTCTGGTCCTGCTCCTAGGGGGACATGTTCCATCCTCAGTGGTGGTACCACCAGAAGGTGGTGCAGAGCCAACAGAGGTTGATGTCCAAGGCTGGGCCCCAGATGTGCTAGTGCCTGGTGCCATGGTCAGCTGAAGTGGTACAGGAGGTTCTGCTGGACCTCCCAACCATTCTGCCTATGGTGTTGCAGTTTAAACCCACAAATGGCTTAGTGATAGACAACAGCATGCAGGATTACCTACAACAGTATGCATAAATATCACCATCAACCCAACACAACAGAAGGTATACCTTTGCAGACGGAGCACAACACATGCATATATACTGCATGCCATCTGTACAATGTGTAGTAGATGTCTGACCGCAGCTATGAACAGTTGCCCATTATTGGCTTGTCACTGGGAACCCCAGACAGTGTCTGTCATGCCACTGTTTCATGTGACACATCTCCAGTCAGGGATGCGATGGCAGTAACACATCCCTATCATCATGTACTGTCTGCAATCCTCACACTATGCTTCTGCTGTGCACAGATGTGTGTTCAGTGTGTAACATAGGAAACAAATGGTTGCACACACTGACCAGTTCACAGATGGCCCTACAGATGGGGGTCCCTCATGAACAAAGTACTGTCATGTCTGTATTAAAACATACAGAATAGCCATTACCACACACATGTTAAACAGGCAGTAGTCTCAATGCAGCATAGCTACACTTACATGCTGTAGTCATGTGTGGCACATCACCCTCCTGTCTTTAGGCTATTTCCCACTGTGTACAATGTTTGAGGTACATTCAGATATCATCTGTGATGCCGCGTCAGAACACTACATCCAGGTACCACTCACAGTGACTGTCATGGCCAAATACCAACATGTTTCCCTAGATAGTGTACTGTGTTTATCATGTGAATGGCTATGGAAACACCATCACAGCTGTTCCACATGTAATCAGTTAGAGGAGGACTGCAATAGGTGCAGAGGCCATCCCCTGATCATGTCCATCACTTACAATACACATGCTGCTGCTGAGCAGGTGTACACCTTCACATCCACCACAGAGTGTGTGGGTGGGACAGGCAAAGTACACCAGGGAACGGCTTGCAGACTTAACCCTAAGCATCGTATGCCACATGCCTAACAGTACAGGGGTCAAACCCCTGACTGACTAGTCATTACTATTACATGTACATGATGTTACTACATGTGCCACAAAGGCGACATGTTGCTGTACTGTAAGAACATATATGTGTGTAGGTGAGTGACATCTGCAAGAGATATAGTAGACATACATTAGGTGTGGCACACAAGGCTGTCCACGTGAATGGGTACCATTGTCACCACAACCACACTCTCTAATGGACACGCATTGACAGTCTTTGCCAGGGCCACAAATATACAACCTAACTACTTAGTTTGCCACACTGCAGTAATGCACAGGACATATCTGGAGGTTCTATGGGCTAGGGCATGTGAAAATGTTTGACATCTGTTAGTATGCCTACAAGGGTTATACGGAGAGTGGGGGGAGCATCATAACCCACACGCAGACACAAGGTGCCAGTATTGACATGCATGTATGCATTGCTTCATGGGTATGTAGTGGTTGGCTGTGCTAGATGGCTGTACAAGGCTGGGTAAGGGGTAATCCTTGGCATCGCATCACCTGACAATGGTGTGCAGTGCAGGGGTGTAGTGTCTGCAATGTCCCACACAGATAGGTACTGCATGATCTACCCTGACATCCTGGTTATCAATGTGTATGGCCATAGCTTTGCAATGCATGCCATGACTGTGTTTAATAGTCCTTTACACGGACATTGCCTGGAATGTGCATGTCCCACAATACTGTACAGTGACATGTACAGGTGTACCTGTTTTGGCAGGCACATGTTGTGTACACAGACTGTTATCCCCCAATATGCCAATAATGGCCTGGTGTGGGAAACCTGCTTATAGTGAGCATGTTGACCCTGCACCTGCATTGATAGTATGATACAGGTATTCCCTGGTGTCAGTGGCATTGGTCCATACAGGGCACATGTGTATGCCATTATATGGCCTCTGTGGATCACGTTTGATGGCACCACATGTGTTGCAGGCATCCAGTGGGGAACATAGTGAAGGCACAATGTCTGCTAATATGTGCCTATTGTACTGCTGTACAGGGTGCCATGTCCTATGCAGGCCACTGCATTCACACCATGCCTACTATCTGTCATCAATATGCATGGTACTAGCAACATAGCGGGATATCCTAGACAACTGGGTTTGTGCATGGCACATGGGTGCAGGACATATACCGGGTACTAGTAGGGTTGCATACATTGTTCACCAGGCCTTTTGCCAGATGTAGGGGTATGGCTTGCCAACACAGTCCTGTGGCTGACTGACAGCTGTACTCCTTTTGAGGTGGCCAATGTGTCATAAGACGGACACCATATAGGAAAACTACAAAATCCGCTCCCCAACATGTCCAATGGTAAGACACTCACAGCCACCTCTACACAGGCTCTGACAGACAAATACACACTTGCCATGTCCTGTATATGAACCCCTACCTACCATATCACACTGCAGCAATACGCTTTTAGGGCACGTGCTACGGCGAACACTGGGTTACAGCACACTTACAGGTGTAGACCTAGGTGGGTGACAACAGCAGGATTGACAAAGGTGGTGATGTCATTTGTACAGAGAGTGTATACTCTACAAAGCACTGTACTTGTCTCACGCAGGCAGACACACACACACACCTGGCAAGTCTGGGATTAGAACACCGACCTAACTACTTTATTACACTGCAGCATTACGCAGTCACAGAATGCACTACCGAGATTACTGGGACACAGTACTCCCAGAGGTGTATTTCTAGGTGAGTGACATCATCAGCCTTGCCAAAGGTGAGTATAGGAATTGCATGGAGTGTGAGCAGTCTAAAAGCATTATTCAGTCCTTAGGCAGACGGGGACATACACACACACACACACACACACACACACACACACACACACACACACACACTTGGCAAGTCTGGGATTAGAACACCGACCTAACTACTTTATTACACTACAGCATTACGCAGTTACAGAACATGCTACTGAGATTACTGGGACACAGCACTCCCAGGGGTGTATTTCTAGGTGGGTGACATCATCAGCCTTGCCAATGGTGTGTATAGGAATTGTATGGAGTGTGAGCAGTCTAAAAGCATTATTCAGTACTCAGGTAGATGGAGACAGACACACACACACACACACACACACACACACACACACACACACACACACACACAACAGTGGTGGGAACAGAACACCTGCCTATCAACAGATCACAATTGCAATATTACAGAGTTACGAGTCGCGCCACACAGACTACACATGTCAAGGCTGTCATTATGACCTTCTAGGAATGCAGACATTGACAGGGATGCTGGCAGTTAGGATGTACATACCTGTGAACCTGTGTGTTTAAAGTAAGAATCCATCCTGACCTGGAGTATGCCCATCTGTAGAATGGACGACTACTATCACTATACACGGTTACAATGGCCATGCCCATACACAAAGAGGCACATAACCGACACAAGGTGTCACTGGGCATGCTCACACACTTAGTAGCACAGGGCTGTTCGGAATGCACTATGTGTCCATCTACACAAGGTTATACTGGGCATGCTCATACACTTAGTAGCACAGGGCTGTCTGGGATGCACTCTGATTCTAAACATGGAAGGCCACAGTGGCCATGCTATTACAGTTAGACGCACACATTGTAATGGACTCTGGTGTTTGCAGGAACACTTCTCTACATATATCTGACACTGGTCTTATACACGACGTCTGCTGCTGTCCGTCACCTTAGATGTACCATCCTATACCAAGCACAATACCACCACTCACAGTGATGTCTTGCTAGGAGTGGCAACTGCTTGACCAACACAGTGAGCCTTGCTAGGAGTGGCAACTGCTTGACCAACACAATGAGCCAATGTCCTGCTGTAATTACGAGGTTGTCCAGTGTTTGTCATTCTGGGATGACATGACAGACAGTAGACAGGCCTTTGACACATATCACATGCATCCATGACTCCAGGGAGTGTGGATAATACCCAAGTCGCATTCGCCCATATAGTGCTATTCCAAGGCAAATATCCTAAACACAGGATAACACCCTGACATTTAGAGGACAACTGCATTGTATGCTTATGCTAACCAGTGCTAGATGTGTAGCATCCATAATCACAGCTGCTCACTGTAGATCCAACAATGGGGAGTACTGACATCTGTGCAGTGAGGAACACCTGGCTGAAGGCTCTGTAGTGCACAATAGCACTACCATCATATACCTCAGAACCAGACATGTGGGCCATATGTGTTTACTAGTGTACAGCAACAGTCTTCTGCTAATGCTGTAAATAACCAAGGGTACAAACCGCTCCAGGTAGTGGTGTCCCCACATACATAGAGGCCACTCACATGTACTGACCGGTACTCCCACAAAAGGCATCACAGATGAGTCAGGTGCAGGACACAGTGTCAAATGCTGTATTCTAGGATGTAAACCTCAGACACCACCATGTCCTCGGACCACCAACACATATCCATACATATTGTAGGACATATAAGAGTACACCACCATTTGACCCTTGACCAGTGGACTGTACCAAGCTCTACATCAACTGTAGAGAGTACCCATGTATTGACATGGTTGCATAACGTGTTATGCAATGCAATGGTACCACTGTCTGTAACCAGGTCAGCTATACACATACCAGGGGCCCTTGGTTATTTACAGCATTAGCAGAAGACTGTTGCTGTACACCAGTAAACACCCTCATGTTTGGATATGACATACATGTACCTGCCCTGGATATGTACATGCCACACACACACAACATACATGTAAATAGCATAGCTGTTGTTGTCATTTGTGCAGACAGGTGGCTACAGCCATTACACACATGCACATGGAATGTATGTCCATGGCTGCTGAATGCTAATAGTATATAAGGTGTGATATCAATGTTGACAAAGGTAACATTCCCTCTGTACCAGTCACCCATTACACCTATCATATCATACAACAGTCCATGTTTCACGTATGTCATTACACATGTCCACCAATTGCAATGCCTACAAACATGCCCAAATGACAGGAGTGTAGGACCTACACACATGTACATGTAGTGGTGTGCATTCAGATACCATACGTGTGCAGTTGCTGATGTATGCAGGTGATGCATATCTTAGTACATCATGCAGTTGCAATGCAGCTTCAACATTACCAACTGTATATGGTGATATGCTGAATGTATGGAAAGATGTACCTCAGACATGGACAGATGTGTGGAAATAACTAAGTGGTGGGGCATCTTTGCAGATGGATGTTTGCTGAGGACAGCTCACAGGTGTGTCACAAGCAGTCCTACAATAACCTGTGTAACCGGTAAGCAATGGTTTTGTTAACTGAAGGGCATAACACACAACATAGACAGCAGTCAGGCTGACACTGAAGGTAAATCACTTGACAGTGTAACAGTTAAGACCTCCTGTGTGCATATATCAGCACTGTTGCCAAAGGAAGCCTCAGTACACTTTATAACGCATGCAATACTGCTGTAAGTCTGTCATACATATCATGAGCTAGGCAGGTGTTTGATTCACAGTACTGACATGTGTGGTTGCGTGTGTGTCCATATATGTCACGTATGGTGGGGAATACATCTCAATTGTTACTCACTCTCCTGTACACTAGTGTAGACATCTGTACAGACTGCAATGTAGAAAGCAGGACATAGGCAGGGGTGTGTATCTCACACATGTGAGGTATCTGTATGTGTGTGACATAGGTGTATTCAATAGTGAATGCCACAGTGCGTGTGTGTGTGTGTGTGTGTGTGTGTGTGTGTGTGTGTGTGTGTGTGTGTGTGTGTGTGTGTGTGTGTGTATGTGTGTGTGTATGGCTCTCTGTTCCCTGGAATGAGAATGTATGTTACCATACTGAACTGATAAGACCCCTCCCCGATCTAGGTGATGCAATCTACTATCCATGTTGATGTGCCCAATCTTAGGCCATACTGACTACCTGTACATGTGTATTCGCTGTGGCGTGTCATGTAGGTGCACAGTACTGTAATGATGATTTGCACATAGGCAGGGGTCCTCACCTCAACAGTAGCAACTGTGTGTGTGTGTTACTGTGTCTGTGAATCTGTGTGCGTGTGGGTGTGTTACTGTGTCACTGAATACATGTGTGTCAATACCTGAGTGTGTGGGTGCAGTTGTGTTTTGCCATCCTGTCATGGGAACGTGTATTACTGCTTCCCAATGAGGCATCACACTTCCCACTGGCCTCTAGCCTTGTAATCAGCTAGACCGCTCACTTACCTCACCACTCCATGTAACTGTACCTGTGATGTCACCCAGTATGGATGTCACATCTGTAGCCACAGTAGCTTAATACACAGCTCTTGGATCAGTAGACGTGTTTGGAACATGGGACATTCTCACTGTGATGTGGCAGCTAAAAATTGCATGCTGGTATATTCATACATACCTGTGAGCAGTCCACATTGACATATGGGGCACTAACTGCAAACACTGACATCCACCGGCACGTGCAATTACACCTGAAGGAGGAAAGCAGAACAACATGACCAACATGCAGTTACTGTTGTTACACAAGACACGTACTGTTAACAGTACAAAATGCATTGTACACCTGTAGTACATGGTATGTCTGCTGCCTGTCAACAGTACTCAACAATTGTAAGCAACACTTATCTTCCTAGTCTGTTCACCCTGTGCATCAGACCATATGAGCATGTCCCTGCACCGATGGTGTGGATGTCAGGGATGCAGCACAGGCATCATCATATGCACAAGGTGATAATGTTTGCCAGAGGCCTAGGCTGCACCATTAGATGACATCATGTGTATGGGTCAGGGACTTTGATCTAACTGGGCATGTGTGGATGTTATGCATGTGTGTGTTGTGGTGCCCTACACATGTTTCCGGTGTGTGCATGTATGTATGCACACAGTTCTGGCATGTTTCTGGCCTACACAGGGGTATTATTGACAGCTGCAGACTGTACAGGCCAGGTTTTACAGTTCACGGTGTCCGGCCACTGACATGTGACCTGTGCCTGCCAGGGGTTGCACGGGCACTAACAGGCAGAGGTGCAGATTGGGTACTGTCTGATGACACTTGTCCAATGGAACCGTGTCCGTGTTGGGACCATCCAGGGCCATGTGCACATGGCCTGTTGTGTCATGTTGTAGGCAGGACATCACCAGCTGCACTGCTACTGCTACTGCCCCATGGGAGCAGACATATGAGGTAGCTCATTCATGTAGACCTGAAACAGGTGATGTAGTAGGCCTACGCCTCACTCCTACCAGATGTCCCAACACAGACAGCTCATGCTCGCGGATTGTCATGCCATGGTCAAGGACTCCAACCATGTCACCCAATCGCCTATCCAAAGCTTCAGCAATCTGCTGTTGAGCATTTACAATTGCCTGGATCTTGTTTAAAGAACGGACAGCAGCCTTCTGAAGCCTCTGATCTTCTCTGTTGTGCTGTTCAGCACGTACCTATGCCTCCATTACAGCCTGAAACATGCGTCTGGTGACACCAGCTGCTGCGCTCTGTCTTGCAGGGGCATGTTGGCCAGAGGTCCTCCTACAAGCAGCATTGGCCACATGCCTGTGTGGGGCATCACCAGTCAGTTGGCTGACACCATGGTGTGCAGGCACACCTTCCATAGCCCCCACACTTTCCTGTTCCAAGCTACCACACACCAACTGTCCTTCCTCTATGGCCACTGTTGATGGGGTATGTGTAGGCATGGGATCTGTGTGTGGGGATGAGGGGGGTATAGGTGGAATGGCAACCAATGGCACAGATTCAGCCCTTGACAACCCTGCCTATGCCTCAATCATACGTTCATCATCACTGCTAGAGTCTGTGGGGACACTAACATCAGATGGACCGCAGGAGGGCAATGCACCTACATCACCTGTGAGGGGCAGACAAGAACTGTACATTACAATCTAACAATAGACACAGACACACACACACAGACACACACACACAGACACACATGTATGGCACCCAGCATGCATGTGATATGACAGAAGACATGCAACATGCCTGTGATATGGCAGACGACATGCAGCACAGACAATAATAGTGGTAGTTATCATACATCCCTGGGTTGCACACAACAGAATGCATGTGTCATAGCAGACGGCATGCAAATTACACAATCATAGTAGTACTTAGCATATATCCCTGTGTTACACCATGTAGACCAGCACAGGTTAACAGTACACCTGCCTGATGGGTGGCATATGACCTTGACAATCACATGTAGCATGACGTGATCTGCTGACGTGTGCAATGACATGCATACATGTTTAACAAAATGGTGTCCTGTCAAATATACAATGGGGTAATAGTGTCCCAATGCAATGTTATCTGTCCGCCCTACAGATATACTGCACATTTAGCTGATGTGCATGGCCATTGCAGGTAATCATGAGATATCACTATTGCTATACAGTGTGAGTTACAGACACAGTTCATAGCCATGACTGTGTTCAGATACAATACATATAAACTGTGGAATGTGACCCACGTCACTGAGGTGTATACACACTAAACCATGATGTGGAATGTGTGACACAGGTCACTGAAGGGTATACAGATGACACCCCTGCACATCTGCAACCATATTGCTGCTGCCTGGCAACTATGGCCAGACATGGCAAACTCGTCGGTACACCATGTCCCACATGACATCTGTGTACCACACACACACACACACACACACACACATGAGGAGTAAGGATGACACTGATGTCCGACACCAGCAAGGGGAATGTACTGTATCTGTGGACTGATGTGGATACTGTACAAGTGACTGCTGTCATGTCGTGACACACTCAAGATGTTCAACACATCTTATGAGGTGGATTGATGTCACGCCTACACAAGATGTGCACAGGCCTGTAGGATGTCTAGTGCTCCACATCTGCAATATAACCATTACACAAAGGCCATAGTTGGATCATGTGTAGCCATTGTACGACAGGGTGTACACACAAGCACATCACGTCTACTGTGTGTGTTGCTTCATGTCGCTGGCCATCCTCCATGGACATGTGTGTACATGTGTTGGCCAAATTATTGTGACAGGCATCTATTTCACATGTCTGTGTTGTCCCATATGACATACATCCATAGATGTCATATGCTCCACTAACGACAGGGTTATGCAGACAAAGGGTGGTATGTTTCGTTTGTGGGATATATTTTTTCAGGATAGTTAGGCAGTGTTGCAGCCAGGCCACTAGATGTCATGGACATGTCAAGATAGCACATCACATTGCGTGACATTCATAGCAGGGCTATGATCCACACCAGTGAATCCTGTGGGATGGCCATACTCCAGCTCACTGTGTAGTACTGTTTGTATTCCCCACATGTGTAGTTCTGATCTATAGTACATGTCCCTACAGTGAACAGCACCTCCACCATTGTATGCACCGCTGTCCACACATCTGGCAATGACAGTCTGTGAGGACTCATGTCGGTGATTCACATAGTTTGCAAGTGCTGCATATGGGTAACCATTGTGATGCATTGCAGGTCCGACCTGTATATTGTGACAGGACTATACATTATGTGTACATGTAGTAAATGGCCACATGGCAGATAGAGCTGTGCATTAAGATGCCTGATAAATAATAACAGCCTCACCTGCAATGGGCTGCTGTCACAGCAGAATGCCAGCGGTACCTAAATAGGAGTAACACAGCAGTATAAGCATTATCCACACCTGTATGATAGCTACAGGGTGCAATGTGCATGTTAACACATACACCAGTACATTAGACTATACTATGGTGTATGCACATGTGTGCATACACAGAGTAGCATACTATAGTATGCGGCATGTGTGTATACATGCCTTGCATATGATGTTACATTACATATTGTACAGTGACACATGCAACTATATGGAATATAGTTGTTATAGGTGCAGTACTGACTTACCAAGCAACCCCAGGCTCGGTGGTTGAGAGACACCCACCTTCAGAATATTGACTAAGGCTTGTGGATGTTGTTCTGCAGGTGTCCCCAGGTTGGCCAGTAGCTTCTCGGTACGTGTGAGTGCGGGCTGGGTTGGTGGTCCACCACCTGTTGCACCTTGTTCCCAGTCAATTGCATTTGCACACTGTTTTGCCCATCTAATGAGGTCTGTACAGTGTCTGCACACCTGCTGGTATGCGGTTGTGGCCACCCACATCATTAACCCTCCTGCAAAGTTCCATCCACAGGGCATCCCACTGCTGTGCATCCTGTGGCACATGGCTGAACAGGATATCATGATTGTCATGTAGGTATGGGATGAGGCCTCATCCTCTAAGCAGGTATAAGGAGGTAGCCTCGCACGCGGCATACCTGGTAGTCATAATGATGGAGACAGGTCACAGTAACTCACAGAAACATACAGAGCTACAGCTGAACATAACATGTGTATCGCATTTATTACAATTAAATAGTTGTCTTTGCAAATCTATATGACACTGACACCACTGACATGTTTGTGTCACACACATGTGACACTCAATGGTGAGTGGATATTATCACCATATATGTGTGTGTGTGTGTGTGTGTGTGTCACCTGATTACATTGCTCATACTCCATGTGGATGCTGTCTTGATGTGGGCATGTCTGTTTGCCTCTACTGGTGTTCCTACCTATCAGCACATGGCTGGATGTGTCCACATTAATGCAGTTGACCTTGATGCTGTGTATATGTCATATATAAAGACTTACACTGCCTTAACGGACATGACCTATGACCCTGCAGACTTGCTCACGGAAGGTTTTACATGTATGTGTTCTGCCATATATATCTACACGGCACTGTACAGCAATTCAACATCCTGCCATGTATCACCTGTGTTGTACATGTGATACACATGGGACACTGGCTAGCCAGATGGTATTTGCAGGGATGGATATCAACTATAGCATATACAGTCAAAGTCAACTAGTAGGCTATATGCCCTGGGCCATGTATGAATCTAGGATGAAAGGTTACCTAGCTGTATCTGACAGGTGGGTCTCTGGGGTCAGGTGGAGCAGTGCCATATAACTGATTCACAGGGTTAATGATACATTTACCATGTGGTCATCACACCATGTCTGAGAGGGGGGCGATGTGCAGCTTTGCTGGACAGGAATGCATAGTATGGCAGGACTATGTAAAGTGTATGGGACAAGGATCTGTCCAGCATGTGGTGATCCTAGTACTAGGAAGGTGGATGTCCATAAAGTATGTGTTTGGGATCAGGATGTGTATGTAGCATGTCCACCATCAATGGGTTGGACATGGATTTATTCAGGGTAGGCATCATGCTACACAGTGGAGATGGGGAATGGGAAGGTTGGTGTAGGCCATCTGAACATAGCCAATACCCCTTAAAGGAAATATGTGATCTGATATGGGTCACTTGAGTGTTGTGTATGGCTGGACAATGATCTCTATATTCATGGATGGCACCCTGTCATGATTAGGGTTGCCACATTCGACTGCCTGACAGGTGTGGTGACGTAACTATCACAGGAAAGACAACTGCTCAGCTGCATCCCTTACACACAGTGTCCATTATGTTGACCGCTGCCTAGGTGGTAGTTCATGGGTACAGGGTTATTAACATGGGGTGACAATGCAATATGTAGCTGTCAGATTGTGGCCATATGTCACACACACCTCACCCACAAAGCCCTTTCTGTATGTTGTCCACAACACTCTGAGTCGGCTATGGCTCCTAGATCATAGTCATTCACATACTTCAATAGGCAGATGCCTTCTGTTAGTCTGTGTGGTATGGACTACAATGAGGGGGAGTACAATTAATTAACCCTGTCTTATTGTAGCTGGCACTGGTGTGATGTGCATGTATTATTCAGACACCTTCTGTAGTGTTGGTTCTGCCAGCAGTCCAGTTGCAAAACACTCCTGTGACATAGGAATGTACATCTAGTATACTGAGTGTAGGTGGAACACAGTATGGGTGATGATGTCCTATGACCTGACAAGGTTATGAGATGCAGTTTGAAATCAAACTTACTGTCATCTACATCTATACTGCTGACATCAAATAATTTGATCAAGGTTCATGGCCTTTCAGATCAGACTCAGCAGGGTAGTAGTGCAGTACTTCCCATTATCAGTAGCGTCTCCCCCTTTCTGGGTTGTGATACCTGTTCATGTGCACCATACAGTGTGTACACAGCCTGACATGAAGCTATGTTTTACATTTTGTGTATGTGGAGAGCAACTTGGTTTGCCATATGTGTATGATACAACCTGGGATGTGGACAGGTCCCAGCTTGTACCTGCATAGTTGTGGGTACAGGGGCTCTGTGGTGTACATGGATATATGATTGTGTACCTGTTGGGGGGGCAGTGTGTTTATGTTTTCCAAGAACCTATATGGATTGCTTATTCATGCTCAGCACTTGTTCAGAACTTGTAAGCACTATGTAAGCTACTAATTACTATAGCACTCAATCTTCCTCATTACCTAGAGGTATACAGATTTTGTACATACTTTTCTCACTTGCTTAGAGTAAAATAGCTCTTGTACTCACTTTCTTCACTTATCTAGGGGAAATTAGTTTATATTTAGGCATATTCAAGGGTCAGCTTCTAGTGTTCTCTCCTGTCTATCTGATGAATCTGGACATCTTGAGGCAATGTAGACATTGCCTCATGTACACAGACAACCCTTTCCGCCTACCACCCAACACTATAACCTGTGAGAGATGCACTTATCTAGCCAAACTGGAGGTAAAGCTCTCTCCAACCAAGACTGACCCTGACAGTCATGTGGAGAAGGTAAACATTGCTCACTGTGTAGTACTGTTTGTATTCCCCACATGTGTAGTTCTGATCTATAGTACATGTCCCTACAGTGAACAGCACCTCCACCATTGTATGCACCGCTGTCCACACATCTGGCAATGACAGTCTGTGAGGACTCATGTCGGTGATTCACATAGTTTGCAAGTGCTGCATATGGGTAACCATTGTGATGCATTGCAGGTCCGACCTGTATATTGTGACAGGACTATACATTATGTGTACATGTAGTAAATGGCCACATGGCAGATAGAGCTGTGCATTAAGATGCCTGATAAATAATAACAGCCTCACCTGCAATGGGCTGCTGTCACAGCAGAATGCCAGCGGTACCTAAATAGGAGTAACACAGCAGTATAAGCATTATCCACACCTGTATGATAGCTACAGGGTGCAATGTGCATGTTAACACATACACCAGTACATTAGACTATACTATGGTGTATGCACATGTGTGCATACACAGAGTAGCATACTATAGTATGCGGCATGTGTGTATACATGCCTTGCATATGATGTTACATTACATATTGTACAGTGACACATGCAACTATATGGAATATAGTTGTTATAGGTGCAGTACTGACTTACCAAGCAACCCCAGGCTCGGTGGTTGAGAGACACCCACCTTCAGAATATTGACTAAGGCTTGTGGATGTTGTTCTGCAGGTGTCCCCAGGTTGGCCAGTAGCTTCTCGGTACGTGTGAGTGCGGGCTGGGTTGGTGGTCCACCACCTGTTGCACCTTGTTCCCAGTCAATTGCATTTGCACACTGTTTTGCCCATCTAATGAGGTCTGTACAGTGTCTGCACACCTGCTGGTATGTACGGTTGTGGCCACCCACATCATTAACCCTCCTGCAAAGTTCCATCCACAGGGCATCCCACTGCTGTGCATCCTGTGGCACATGGCTGAACAGGATATCATGATTGTCATGTAGGTATGGGATGAGGGCCTCATCCTCTAAGCAGGTATAAGGAGGTAGCCTCGCACGCGGCATACCTGGTAGTCATAATGATGGAGACAGGTCACAGTAACTCACAGAAACATACAGAGCTACAGCTGAACATAACATGTGTATCGCATTTATTACAATTAAATAGTTGTCTTTGCAAATCTATATGACACTGACACCACTGACATGTTTGTGTCACACACATGTGACACTCAATGGTGAGTGGATATTATCACCATATATGTGTGTGTGTGTGTGTGTGTGTGTGTGTCACCTGATTACATTGCTCATACTCCATGTGGATGCTGTCTTGATGTGGGCATGTCTGTTTGCCTCTACTGGTGTTCCTACCTATCAGCACATGGCTGGATGTGTCCACATTAATGCAGTTGACCTTGATGCTGTGTATATGTCATATATAAAGACTTACACTGCCTTAACGGACATGACCTATGACCCTGCAGACTTGCTCACAGAAGGTTTTACATGTATGTGTTCTGCCATATATATCTACACGGCACTGTACAGCAATTCAACATCCTGCCATGTATCACCTGTGTTGTACATGTGATACACATGGGACACTGGCTAGCCAGATGGTATTTGCAGGGATGGATATCAACTATAGCATATACAGTCAAAGTCAACTAGTAGGCTATATGCCCTGGGCCATGTATGAATCTAGGATGAAAGGTTACCTAGCTGTATCTGACAGGTGGGTCTCTGGGGTCAGGTGGAGCAGTGCCACATAACTGATTCACAGGGTTAATGATACATTTACCATGTGGTCATCACACCATGTCTGAGAGGGGGGCGATGTGCAGCTTTGCTGGACAGGAATGCATAGTATGGCAGGACTATGTAAAGTGTATGGGACAAGGATCTGTCCAGCATGTGGTGATCCTAGTACTAGGAAGGTAGATGTCCATGAAGTATGTGTTTGAGATCAGGATGTGTACGTGTAGCATGTCCAACATCACTGGGTTGGACATGGATTTATTCAGGGTATGCATCATGCTACATAGTGGAGATGGGGAATTGGAAGGTTGGTGTAGGCCATCTGAACATAGCCAATACCCCTTAAAGGAAATATGTGATCTGATATGGGTCACTTGAGTGTTGTGTATGGCTGGACAATGATCTCTATATTCATGGATGGCACCCTGTCATGATTAGGGTTGCCACATTCGACTGCCTGACAGGTGTGGTGACGTAACTATCACAGGAAAGACAACTGCTCAGCTGCATCCCTTACACACAGTGTCCATTATGTTGACCGCTGCCTAGGTGGTAGTTCATGGGTACAGGGTTATTAACATAGGGGTGACAATGCAATATGTAGCTGTCAGATTGTGGCCATATGTCACACACACCTCACCCACAAAGCCCTTTCTGTATGTTGTCCACAACACTCTGAGTCGGCTATGGCTCCTAGATCATAGTCATTCACATACTTCAATAGGCAGATGCCTTCTGTTAGTCTGTGTGGTATGGACTACAATGAGGGGGAGTACAATTAATTAACCCTGTCTTATTGTAGCTGGCACTGGTGTGATGTGCATGTATTATTCAGACACCTTCTGTAGTGTTGGTTCTGCCAGCAGTCCAGTTGCAAAACACTCCTGTGACATAGGAATGTACATCTAGTATACTGAGTGTAGGTGGAACACAGTATGGGTGATGATGTCCTATGACCTGACAAGGTTATGAGATGCAGTTTGAAATCAAACTTACTGTCATCTACATCTATACTGCTGACATCAAATAATTTGATCAAGGTTCATGGCCTTTCAGATCAGACTCAGCAGGGTAGTAGTGCAGTACTTCCCATTATCAGTAGTGTCTCCCCCTTTCTGGGTTGTGATACCTGTTCATGTGCACCATACAGTGTGTACACAGCCTGACATGAAGCTATGTTTTACATTTTGTGTATGTGGAGAGCAACTTGGTTTGCCATATGTGTATGATACAACCTGGGATGTGGACAGGTCCCAGCTTGTACCTGCATAGTTGTGGGTACAGGGGCTCTGTGGTGTACATGGATATATGATTGTGTACCTGTTGGGGGGGCAGTGTGTTTATGTTTTCCAAGAACCTATATGGATTGCTTATTCATGCTCAGCACTTGTTCAGAACTTGTAAGCACTATGTAAGCTACTAATTACTATAGCACTCAATCTTCCTCATTACCTAGAGGTATACAGATTTTGTACATACTTTTCTCACTTGCTTAGAGTAAAATAGCTCTTGTACTCACTTTCTTCACTTATCTAGGGGAAATTAGTTTATATTTAGGCATATTCAAGGGTCAGCTTCTAGTGTTCTCTCCTGTCTATCTGATGAATCTGGACATCTTGAGGCAATGTAGACATTGCCTCATGTACACAGACAACCCTTTCCACCTACCACCCAACACTATAACCTGTGAGAGATGCACTTATCTAGCCAAACTGGAGGTAAAGCTCTCTCCAACCAAGACTGACCCTGACAGTCATGTGGAGAAGGTAAACATTCGCACCACACCACACTCATCACATAGTCTCACTGAATCTACCCCACCATTAACTGGGAAAACTACTCATGTACCAACTCATTAGGTCAACGCTTTCTGGAATTCATAAACACCAATGCCCTGGATCAACTTATCCACTCACCCACCAAGGGCCGCAATATCCTAGACCTAGGCATTACCAACATGAGTGACCAGTGTTCCACACCTGAAGTCAACTCCTCATTGGTCCGATCCGACCATAAGCTGAACACCCTTGATATCCACATCCCGCCCTCACCCCCCATTAAGGGAACTATAGTATAATATGTCTACAAAGACAAATTCATGCTTGTTAAGACAGATGTGGTGATCTTCATGACACCCATGCAGATGGACAAAACAGTTACAACTGCTGAATCCTACACAAATGCACTCAATAAGCACTTACATGAGTGCATGGATCGTGCTATCCCTAACAGAACCAAGATGCTATACTCCTAATTAAGGAAGCCAATCTGGTGGTTCCCTGCCATAAACAAACTGTACAACAGAAGGAAGACACTGTTGCAAAAGAGAGTACAATCCCATGCGTGGAGGAACTCCCTGGTCAGCCTCCGTAAGAAGGTGAGATCCCTTATAAGATCCTCTAAAGCTAGCTACAGAAACAAAACCACCACTAATTCCAATGACAACCACAAAGCATTCTATAGCTATGTCAAATATCTCAATGTCAACACCCAGATCTGCTCTGAGTTACAGCACAAAGGCACGAACATTACAGAACCAACTGATATTGCCAACATCCTGGCAGATAGGTTCAGTGCTATCTTTCCCCCCCTCTCACCCCCTAAAGGGCCCATATCTATACAGGAAGAGTGCAGAGTCCCTGTAATCACAAGTACGCAGGTAAAAGCTGCACACTCTAAAGCCAATATCACAGCATCCATGGGACCGGACAACATCCCAGGCTGCGTTTTACATGAACTTCAGAATGTACTGGCTCCCCACCTATGCACCATGTTCAATAATAGCCTCTCATCGGGCTTTGTGCCCCCTGAATGGCACACAGCAACAGTTATCTCACTCCACAAAGGTGGCGCCACAATGGACCATGGGACCTATTGCCCTATAGGCCTGACTAGCCTGGTCTGCAAGGCTATGGAGCACATCATCATGAATCTCCGTCACAGAGACATTGGGTACCTCCAAACCTTTGACCCCTCCCAGTTTGGCTTTGGTAAGGGCAGACCATGCCTCCTAAACCTGGTGGACTTCTTAGAGACAGTTACCAAGGCATAAGATGAGGGTAAGGAGGTCCACATAGCCTACCTTGATCTCTCACAGGCTTTCAACACCATTCCCCATTCTGGTATTATCGACATACCCATCCACCTGAACATTAACCCCTATGTCATGTAATGGTTTGCGAAGTGGCTCACGGACAGAACCCACACAGCAGGAGTTGCATAGCCTAGATCCAACTGTATACCAGTTACAAGTGGCGTCCCCCAGGGCTCAGTCCTAGGACCCCTCATGTTGGGTATATACTTCTCTGATGTACAGGCAAGCACAGGAAGGCTTTGGCTGAAAAGGTTTGCAGACGACTGCAAACTAGGGGCCATAATTGTTTTCCCAGCTGATACAGATACCCTCTGGAAGGGTTGCACTGAGACAGATACCTGGTGTCAATATCATGGCCTCAAGCTGAATTCCAAAAAGTGCATAGTCATCGCCTTTGGATTTAACTAATTACCAGCAGACTACCACATAGGTGCTAGTCCCCTACATACAGAAAAAGTAATAAGGGATCTGGGAACCCCAGTAGATAGCAATCTCTCCTTCGATACCCATAATGACAAGGTGGTTAGAATATCCTTCTACGTGGCCCCCCTAATTTCTAATGGGTTTGCATCTAGAACAAAGGAGGCCATTGTGCCTCTCTCCTCATGACTTATTAGACCCATTAAAGGATACAACACCGCATTTGGGATGTACATTACAAGACAACTGCAACAGCTTGGAAGACCACAACAGTACTACACCAAGAGGATTACTGACCTCAAACAGATGACCTATGCAGCCCAACCTAAGAAACTCCAGCTGTACTCAGTTGCATACCGCATACTCACAGGTGATCTCTGCTTGACATACAAGGCCCATGTCCAACCCAGTATTGCTGGATATGCTCCACCTAAACAGAAGCCCCTGAGAGCCACATGCTCTAGGGATATACACCTAACCATAATGATGACTAGGACATGCTGGACAGATAGATTCCTGACCTGGAGACTCCCCATGCTTTGGAACATGATTCCAATGTACATCAGGCAGGGCCCCTCACTAGCACTCTTCAAGGGAAACCTTGATGGGTGGATGGGAGACAGACATGTACCCCAGGGATCACTGCAGTGGCACTGCTGGACAGAGACACAGGGAACTAATGGCTCTGCCATTCAGAGGCACAGGGAACTAACCTAAGGGGGTGGTGGAAGCCAACACACTCTAGCTAGGCTTATAAATACCTTGAGCAGACAGCCTAGTACCTACCTTTGCACTTATTACATGTCTTATGTGCATGGATAGTTAACTAGCTCTTCCATTTTACTTTGCTATCATGCTGATAAACTGTTGGGTGACTACAAGTCATATGTATCCTGTTATTGTGTATTGTAAATGCCAATAGACATAACTAATGTTTGCCTAACATAACAGTAATGTCATGTAACTTGTAATACATATCTGCCTACAATACTGTACATTACACAATTATTGGCACAATATCCCACAATGCAAATCATAATTGCACAGTGGGCCAACCTTCAACATGTTATTCTCAGTAATACACCCATACATATGCCTACTGTTACAATATATCAACATATACTGTTCCCTGTTATAGCACATGGACCAGCCCTGCCACTGACAGCAGCTGGTGAGGAATATTTGGGTTCAAAGCCCTTATATAGCATCCCTTGTGGTGTATGCGGTGTTTGTCTTGTGATCTACAGCAGTACACACATAAATACTACAGGCGTTACTATGCTCAACAATACATCACTACAAGATAACTGTTTCCACTATATGGATTGCGTACACTTTAAATATTACAGAACAGGTACTACAAACACAGACATACTGAGTGTTCTACATACCTTATTAGTAACCCGAGGTGTCGTTGACTGTAAATTCAATCCTTTTCAGTTTGTGTTTCAATCTTCTTTGTAACGTTCTGCTGGTATATACAGATGGTTTGAATGTGTGATAAGCCATCCTTTTATAGTTAAATATCGGTAACGTGCTATCCTGACCACCAATTGGTGTTCCAAAGTAGTTAATTAGATGCACATCAGCTGTGCAGCTACTCCATTAGCCAATACCATGGCAACAGTGGTGTATAATTGAGTACTCCACTTGGGCGTTGTCCGTTTGCCTTACTTTCGAGGAAGACGGCCCGGATGTGTTGTTTGTGATGTATTTCAACAGCTATATGGAGACAGACAGATATATATTAGCTTCATGACTCCCGTGGATTGTGTGTAATGGCTAGAAGATGTTGTTCTACATGTGAGTACAGCTGTTATATTTCAGAACATTGCTACTTATGCAGGGTTTGTTTGTACCTGATACTTCTGCAGATGTTTCAGTCTGGCAAGGATGTTTGGGCAGCTCAAGGCTGTATGGCTATGCATGAACTGTTTGGTGGTTTACAGTGTGCTCACCAGACATCCTTGGTTTGGTGTACATGTGTATCATACTGTGCTGTTAATCAGTAATTGGTAACACTTCCCGGTGTACACACAACCCTCTGAAATGGGATTAGTGCAAACAAACCCTGTAACATCAGCAGCTGTTCCATTGTATAATAGAAACTATTTCACATAGGGCCATGTTAGTGTGTCTCTGACAAGGCATGTTAAGGTTTCTGCAGATGTCGTACAGTGAGTGAATGATTTGTGATGTTATTAAAGTTTGTATTGTAATTTATTTGGGTGTGGGGTGATGTTGGTGGGTGTAAAAAGCAGATGCAGGTGTGTAGGAACTGCTTTTATACATAATCGATATGTGAGTGAGGGTTCCTTCCCTATTTGAACACTTGTCCTTTAGTGGAATAATACTATGGTAATTGCAGGCTGATTCCTTAAGGCACTGTTAATTGGTTCCTGCATAGCATGCAGGTGACGTTAGTCCTTGAATCCTTTTGGCAATACATCAGAATGTAACAATGTGTTGCTACATGAAAGCTGTGTATTTCTGTCATAGGTATTTGCAGTCACTGGAGTTGTGTTAGTGACTGACCCTCTTTGGCTAGGGTTGCCACCTTTTCAAATGGCCATAGTGGGACATTTTCGTGACACACATCAGATTTTACAGGCCGACACAAACCCATGGTCAGTACAAGGGATAGAACTTTTCTTTTTTGCCTAAATATAAGCTTATTCTTGTAGCAGTTTAATTGCTTATCCTGTTTCTTGTAACATGTAGGCATTTTAGATACAGAAAGAACTATTGTATGCAACTATTACATTACATATGGGACATAATTATGTCCTACAATCTCAGGACATTTGCCACGTTTAATATTTTTGGTCAGGACACAACCGCCCAAAGAGGGACTGTCCTTCGCAAATTGGGACAGGTGGCAACCCTATCATTGGCTCATGTCCATAGCACATATTTGTAATAGTGTACAGGCATATACTCTCCATATCCTTTGTTCATAAAGTTTGGTCGTGGCAGAATGTGTGATTGCCTATGGTCCATGTTATACTCATATACGAACACTTCAACCGCTGTATACGGTATACCTATGGAATTCCGAAACCACACAATTCCGACGCCCACAGTACTGGGCCCAGACTCCCATACCCCACATTACCGACAGCGACAGTAACTCGCGAAAGTAACACAAACATGGAACACACACATGCACACACAGACACACTGCCATCTACCACATCCAAACAAACCATCCTACACTACGTATGAGCAGGTGGGCAAGCCCCCCAACACCCCTCCCATGTGGGTGTCTGTGCCCCACACACCCCCCTACTTTAATATTCCACCTCCTAGATCGCACAAACAGATGCACAAAGCAAACCCACACCCACACATTACAGTTTCCCAGGAACAAACACCACACTCAGACACACACATACACACACTACAGCCCTCAGAAACACACTTAAACACAGTAACCTACCTGAACCGCAACACCAGAAGCACTGATTAAATGTCCCTTAACATCGGGATTCTAAAACTCGCGCTTCTGGTGTTTCGGTACTGTGGTCTTTCGGACTTTAAGCCTCGTGATTACACGTGTCGGTATGTCAAGCAGTCAATATTTGGTAGGTATCCCATTAATATGTACCTCCATGGTGATGTAGATGTTGTTAACCTATCTATATAGCTACATATATATGTATATCCCCATATATTGACATATCTTTCTCTCTCTCTCTCTCTCTCTATATATATATATATATATATATATATATATATATATATGTATATGTGCATACACCTTTCATTGGGTACATGCCGGTTTGTCCTATTTCTACACATTCCTACCTTTTGTGTTTTAACCTGTCAGTATACACAACTGCCATTGGTACATCTCAGGTAGCTTAGTGGTAGGTTATTGTGTACATGGTTGCGTGTTATAATCCTGGCAGTGGTAATTTTACTTCTCAGAGCAGGCACTGGTAGTGCAAGGGTGATTAAAGCACATTTCAGCAGTTTTGTGTTCCAAATGTTTATTATTCTGTGGAATACTACCTATATATGCAAGCTGTGGTTACAGTATACTATGTAACATGTAAATCATCTCTGACTTTATTGGGATTTGAATCAGGACTGCACAGACATTATGCAAATGCTGTAGCCATTACACTATTGACATTGATGTTCCTTCTGCCTATTTCCTATGTCCATGAATCCTATGTGTAAGCTTGGCTACACAACAGGCGGAGACACCCACACCCAGTGAGCTTCTCAAAATACCGACATGACACATGAATTGGGAGACTATACATTAACATCCTAACTACATTTGGCATAGCCACTCACTGACACACTTCAGGGGAAACCTTGATGTGTGACTGGCCAACAGTAAATACACCCCTGGGATCATGTGTCCCAAACACATACAGCCAGGGTGTGGGGGAGCCACTCCAGTTCTACAGCTGCAAGACCTGTTGGGGAAATTGAATGCTATTGGTTTGTCATGTTAACATGCCCTTTTGAGATTGCTATGTACCCCCATCACCCTACAGCACACCAGTCTTCAACAGCTTCCAGCAACTCTGCCTGGAATCACTTTATTGGCTATGCTTAACAGAGGCTCAGTTACTTCATCAATGGTGTAGGTGAAGCCACCACACTGTAGCTATGCTTCTAAATGCCCTTGGGCAGATAGCCTACTACCTATCTGTGAACCTCTACAGTGCAGGCCATCTCCAACATCATATGTGATTATACAGAGTTTTCTAATCACAATATACAGTGTACATTCACCATGTAGTCAGACAACAATTAAGTACAGCAATAGCATACAGACTACTGATACATGATCACACCAAAAGCTTATCTTGTAAGCTAGTAGACATGTATAGGTTTCAGGCTTTGTATTGCTTACCAGTAGGTTACCGGAACACAAGCACAGATGGGATGCATGCCTGCAACAATGCCATACCGACTTGCATGTGTCAGCCTAAGGCTTTGGAATGCTGGCCAAGGCTATTGGCACACCCATGGTGCTGTTTTTAGGCAGGTGTCAGAGGTAGCTCTCACCTCCATGAACTGCACAATAGTGGAACCAATGAGGGTTAGGCGACTCAACACCAGGGGTAGCACTCACAACATGCATGCACTCACAGCACCCCTCAGTATGGACAACATCTACATCTGTTCTGTGACTGGGACCTGTATAAGGCTCCTGTGAGCACACCGGCACTACCAGACTACAACCCATAACACATATTTCAGCCACTATACATGGAATGGCACAGACATGGAGGGGGTGTATCCATATTCATCGGGGATACCTACACCTCCAAGTTAGTGGGGCAGCAAGATACCTCTGTGATCATCCATTTGCAGCTAACATCAGCCACGACTGCAATGTAAACTGTGAGCTGCTACAGATAACCCTCCATGACCCAGGAGCACCACTACAACTATCTGGAGACAGTGGTAAACATGACAGTCCTACCAGACACCCTGTTATTGATCAATGTCGGCTACCCTACACTTAACTGGATAATCTACTCGAGTATGCATTTCCTGGGATTTATCACCTCATATCATAGGTTCATAGGTAGATACTAGGCTATCTGCCCTAGGGCATTTATAAGCCTAGTCAGAGTGTATTTGGCCTCCGCCTCCCTATTAGATTAGCCTACTGTGCCTTTGTAAAGTAGGTCACAGAAGGTACCCTTTTAAGATTAGTTTACTGTGCCTCTGTCTAGCAGGGACACAGAAGAGATCCCAGGGGTGAATTTGCGATTTCCCATCCACGCGTCCAGATTTCGCTTGAAGAGGGTCAGCGAGGGGCTATGTCTAACATGAATTGGGATTCTATTCCAGAGTGAGGGGAGCCTCTGGGAAATTAATCTGTCCCTCCAGCATGTCCTATTTATTTTTGTGTTGAGGTTTAGGTCCCTGGAGCATGTAGCTCTAAGCGACTTGGATTTTTTGAGGTGGAGCATGTCCATTAATTCTGGGTTTGACATGGCTTTGTACATCAGGCATAGATCGCCTCTGAGTAGGTGGTAAGCAACTGAGTAGAGCTGGAGTTTCTTTAGTCGAGCTGCATAGGACATCTGTTTGTAGCCCATGATCCTCTTGGTGAGGTACTTTTGGGGTCTCTCCAGTTGCTGCAGGTGTCGGGTAAGGTACATCCCAAAAGGGGCATTGTATTCAATTATGGGCCTGATGAGTGATGAGTAGAGGCACAATGACCTCTCTTGATCTAGATGCGAACCCTTTCGTGATAAGGTGGGCTATATAGAAGGTCTTTCTAACCACTTTGGCAACGTGATTATCAAAGGAGAGATTACTATCTACGTTGGTCCCCAAATCTCTAATTACTTCTTTTCAGATTTAATGGATTACCACCTATGTGGTAATTTGTGGGCACCTTGTTTTTCCCAAAGGGGATGACTATGCACATTTTAGCATTTAGCTTGAGGCCGTGGCTCTGGCAACAAGCATCCATCTCTGTGAGACCCTTTTGGAGGATGCTTGTGTCAGCTGGAGATTCGATTATGGCCCCCAGTTTGCAGTCATCTGCGAACTTTGTCAGCCATAATCCCCCTGTGTCAGCCTGAACCTCAGAGAAGTATATACCGAACAAGAGAGGTCCCAGAACTGAGCCCTGTGGGATGCCACTTGTAACTGGTTTGGATTCGGACATGGCACCTGCAATTCTGACCATGTGGGTTCTATCTCTGAGCCAGTTTGCAACCCATCTTGTGATATAGGGGTTGATATTTAAGCTGGTAAGCTTATTTATGATGCCCGAGTGGGGTATTGTGTCGAAGGCTTTTGCGAGGTCCAAGTAGGCTGTGTGGACTACCTTACCCTCATCTATGGCTTTGGTAACTGTTTCAAAGAAATCAACTAGGCTTAAGAGGCAAGATCTGCCCTTAACAAAGCCGAATTGGGTAGGGTCCAGTGTCTGGAGGTTCCCAATGTCTTTGTTTATGAGTTCCATGATAATACGCAGCATAGCTTTACAGACCAGACTAGTCAGGCTAATGGGGCGATAGTTTCCGGGGACCGTTGTGGCACCACCTTTGTGGAGTGGGACCACTGTAGCTGTACGCCATTCTTTGGGTACATATCCTGTAGTAAGGCTAAGTTTGAACAGTGACTTAATGTGAGGGTTGAGTTCTTCTTGGAGCTCATGTAAGACACAGCCTGGGACACCATCCGGTCCCATGGATGCTGTGTTTTTTGTTTTGGAGAGGGCAGCTTTCACCTGTGCATCTGTGATGTCAGGGAGGTTACATTCAGTTGGGATAGGCATTTGCTCCTTTGGGGGGGAAGGGGGGGGGAGTTTGCACTGAATCTGTCTGCCAGGATGTTGGCTATGTCTGTAGGTCTGGTATATTTTGTACCGTTATGCAACAATTCAGAGCATATCTGGGAGTTTCCGCCCATGTTCCTGACATAACTAAAGAAGGCCTTGTGATTATCTTTAGTGTCTAGGGCAATTTTTCTTTCGAAGCTAGCCTTTGATGATTTTATGAGGGATCGAAGTTTCTTGCTAATACTGATCAGAGATAACTTCCCTTTTTGGGATTTTGCTCTGTCATGTAGTAGCTTCCTCCTTCTGTTGTATAGCTTATTTATAGCCGGGGTCCACCAGACCGGTCTCCTGTTTTTGGAGGAGTGAGTCTTAGCTTTATTTGGGGTAGCATGATCCATGCATTCCTGCAGGTGCTCATAGAATGCATTTGTAAAGGATTCTGTGGATTAGGCTGTATTATCCTCTGGCCCATGGACTTTGAAGGATTCCACCTCAGTCTTGAGAAGTGCAGAGTTGGCTTTTGAGAAATAATTTACAGTGATTTCCTTGGCTGGGGGTGGGGACGGGATATGGATGTCCAGGGAAATTTGTTTATGGTCTGATCTTACCAATGAGGGGTTTACCTCTGGTGTGGAACATAGAGTCCCCATGTTGGTGATGACCAGGTCCAATATGTTGTTCCCTCTTGTGGGAGTAGTGACCAGTTGTTCCATTGCTTTAGAGTTTATAAATTCAAGGAACCGTTGGGTGAGGGTGTTTGGGCTTGAGTAGTTTTCCCAGTCAATGCTTGGGTAGTTGAAGTCACCCAATAACATAGTGTTTGGAGAGACCTTCATATTCTCCAGTGTTCTCAGGAATGCCAAGTGGGGTTCCTGTAATAGGGAGGGTGTTCTGTAGCAGGCTACAAACTGAAAGGCAGTTTTGCCCGCTGTTAGTTGCACATGGATGGTTTCCAATGCTTCGTGCAGTGCCACTAACCTGGAGGTGTAGGTATCTTTGATGAATATAGATACTCCCCCTCCTTTTGTGCTTCGGTCCGAGTTTTGGGGCCAAACGCATGGTATGAGTTATAACCTGGTAGTGCTGGGGTGCTCTCAGGAACCATGAACCAGGTTTCTGTTACTGCACAGACATCGATTTTCTCCATACTGAGGAGAGCCTCGAGTGCGTGCATCTTGAGGTTTAGACTTCTGGCATTGAGTAGCATTACCATTAGTTTTTTTATCCTTGGGTTGTCTATGGAGGTGGGTTTGTCCTTTGAGCCTTGCCTAAAAAAAGGCACTATAGGGGTGGCAAGAGCCTTAGCCAGTATACGAAAGCCTAAGGGTGACAGGTGCAAGCCATCCCTAGTGAAGCAACGTGACTTGTCGAGCATGTCATCCCAAGCAGACAGACACTGGATCCCCTTTGAATGACACCAATACTTTAGCCAATTGTTGAAACTGATCAATTTGTCTTTATACTGTGGCATCATTCTTGGTGAGGACAAGATGCTACTCAAGGTCAGGGTCATACCAGCCTGGGCTACATGATCAGAGAGCTCCTCTATGTCTCTTTTCATGTAGTCCAAGGAGGTATGTCTCAGGTCATTCACAGCAGCATGGACAATGACGGAGTCATACTTGTACTTGCTTTGGAGTGACCTGAGTGCTTGCATTATGTGGCAGATCCTGGTACCCGACAGGCAGCTTACAGTGACCTTCTCCTTGTTCAGTCTGGTGAGCGGGACGTCAGTGTGCCGGACAATAGAGTCCCCTATAACAAGTGTATTTGGTGTGTTGTTTGGCCTTAAGGGCTGTGACTGTGAGGCACACTGATTTTGTGAGATATGTGATTTGTGGGTATTGTTGAGGGGTGGCTGTTGCTTGGATATCTGCTTAGGAGGTCTTTGCTGTTTAGGCAGATTTTTATTTAGAGCCTCTATGAGTATGTTTTTGTGTGTTTATGTGTTGGGTATGCAGATGCAATAGGTCTGTATGAGACTGGATTTGTGGTGTGGGTGGTTACCTTTTCCTCCTGACTGACTGTGTCAGTCTTGGGTTGAGAGAGCTCTGCCTCCAGTTTGGCTGTGTAACTGCATCTCTCACATGTATTAGAGTTTGTTTGAAGGAGGAGAGGGTTGTCTGTGTACATAAGGCAATTGTAACATTGCCTCAAAATTCCCAGATTCACCAGCTGGACTGGAGAGTAACCGTGAAACTGACCCTTGGACATACCAGATTAATACAGGGAACTGTTTTTTTACTGATCAGATTAGGGAAGGGAACTGATTTTTCACTTGATCAGGAAGGACCAATTGGGAGACTAATACTTATGAGAAGTCAAGGAGGGTGTAGTGCTTTATAAGTGTTTCCTTATAAGAGCTGAGCAAGTGCAGGGCTTTAGAAAGAGAATAGAGTGATTACTTTGAGAGTTTGAACAGTTCTAAGGGAAAAAGTGAAGAGCAGACTTTGTGGAGCCTGGAATGGTTTAAACCTGTTTAGGCGGTGCTGCCCGACGCTGCTCAGTGCGCAAAACCGCGCAAAAAGAGAGTTGTAGGGTTTTAAGAGAGAGAGATCAAGGAGTTTAGAATTGACCCAAAATGGCCAATAAAACTACAGCTTCAAGGTAGTAACCACTCCTCCAGGGACAGGCAGGCTGTTCAGTGTTAGCCACTCCCACTGGTGAGCACAGAGACTTCCCTTTAGCCCAAGCAAGCACTGGCCTTCTAGAAACTTCCAAACAGTTCAGAACAGCAAATCTGTAACTGAACTTTCTTAACTTTCAGAAAGTGGGAAAAAAGCAAGATGTTTTGTTTTTTTTTTATCTTTTTGTTGTAGTTTAAAGGTAGCAGAGATACACAAGCAGCAAAATAATCACAACAGTGCAATAAATGACCCCACACTTGAGTGCTAGGTCAAAATCAGGCAAAATGCAGTTTTTAGAGAAAAAAATGATTTTAAATTAAGTGCAACACAGGAAATGCACTAAACAGGCTCCAGATTTGTTCCAAGTACTGTTACTGTTACAGATATAAACTTTAGCAAGCCGGAAAATGCCAAAAAATAGGTGGCAAAGCAGTAGAACTTAACAAAAAATCAGAAGAAAATACTTAAAATCACAAAAGTGGCTACTTTTCTTCTATCAGCGTTTTCTCTCCTTGGTAGGTGCTGCAGAAACAACTAGCAAGCCTGAAAAGATGGCAAAACCATGAGGCAGCCAGGTTGTAAGAGAGAGAGATCAAGGAGTTTAGAATTGACCCAAAATGGCCAATAAAACTACAGCTTCTAGGTAGTAACCACTCCTCCTGGGACAGACAGGCTGTTCAGTGTTAACCATTCCCACTGGTGAACACAGAGACTTCCCTTTAGCCCAAGTAAGCACTGGCCTTCTAGAAACTTCCAAACAGTTCAGAACAGCAAATCTGTAACTGAACTTTCTTAACTTTCAGAAAGTGGGAAAAAAGCAAGATTTTTTTTTCTTTTTGTTGTAGTTTAAAGGTAGCAGAGATACACAAGCAGCAAAATAATCACAACAGTGCAATAAATGACCCCACACTTGAGTGCTAGGTCAAAATCAGGTAAAATGCAGTTTTTAGAGAAAAAAAGATTTTAAATTAAGTGCAACACAGGAAATGCAGTAAACAGGCTCCAGATGTGTTCCAAGTACTCTTACTGTTACAGATATAAACTTTAGCAAGCCGGAAAATGCCAAAAAATAGACGGCAAAGCAGTAAAACTTAACAAAAAATCAGAAGAAAATACTTAAAATCACAAAAGTGGCTCCTTTTCTTCTCTCAGCATTTTCTCCCCTTGGTAGGTGCTTCAGCAACAACTAACAAGCCTGAAAAGATGCCAAAACCATGAGACAGCCGGGTTTTAAGAGAGAGATCAAGGAGTTTAGAATTGACCCAAAATGGCCAATAAAACTACAGCTTCTAGGTAGTAACCACTCCTCCAGGGACAGGCAGGCTGTTCAGTGTTAACCACTCCCACTGGTGAACACAGAGACTTCCCTTTAGCCCAAGCAAGCACTGGCCTTCTAGAAACTTCCAAACAGTTCAGAACAGCAAATCTGTAACTGAACTTTCTTAACTTTCAGAAAGTGGGAAAAAATCATTTTTTTATTTTTTTATTTTTGTTGTAGTTTAAAGGTAGCAGAGATACACAAGCAGCAAAATAATCACAACAGTGCAATAAATGACCCCACACTTGAGTGCTAGGTCAAAATCAGGTAAAATGCAGTTTTTAGAGAAAAAAACGATTTTAAATTAAGTGCAACACAGGAAATGCAGTAAACAGGCTCCAGATGTGCTCCAAGTACTGTTACTGTTACAGATATAAACTTTAGCAAGCAGGAAAATGCCAAAAATAGGTGGCAAAGCAGTAAAACTTAACAAAAAATCAGAAGAAAATACTTAAAATCACAAAAGTGGCTCCTTTTCTTCTCTCAGCGTTTTCTCCCCTTGGTAGGTGCTTCAGCAACAACTAGCAAGCCTGAAAAGATGCCAAAACCATGAGGCAGCCAGGTTTTAAGAGAGAGAGAGATCAAGGAGTTTAGAATTGACCCAAAATGGCCAATAAAACTACAGCTTCTAGGTAGTAACCACTCCTCCAGGGACAGGCAGGCTGTTCAGTGTTAACCACTCCCACTGGTGAACACAGAGACTTCCCTTTAGCCCAAGCAAGCACTGGCCTTCTAGAAACTTCCAAACAGTTCAGAACAGCAAATCTGTAACTGAACTTTCTTAACTTTCAGAAAGTGGGAAAAAGCAAGATTTTTTTTTTTTCTTTTTGTTGTAGTTTAAAGGTAGCAGAGATACACAAGTAGCAAAATAATCACAACAGTGCAATAAATGACCCCACACTTGAATGCTAGGTCAAAATCAGGTAAAATGCAGTTTTTAGAGAAAAAAACAATTTTAAATTAAGTGCAACACAGGAAATGCAGTAAACAGGCTCCAGATGTGTTCCAAGTACTGTTACTGTTACAGATATAAACTTTAGCAAGCCAGAAAATGCCAAAAAAATAGGCGGCAAAGCAGTAAAACTTAACAAAAAATCAGAAGAAAATACTTAAAATCACAAAAGTGGCTACTTTTCTTCTATCAGCGTTTTCTCCCCTTGGTAGGTGCTGCAGAAACAACTAGCAAGCCTGAAAAGATGGCAAAACCATGAGGCAGCCAGGTTGTAAGAGAGAGAGATCAAGGAGTTTAGAATTGACCCAAAATGGCCAATAAAACTACAGCTTCTAGGTAGTAACCACTCCTCCTGGGACAGACAGGCTGTTCAGTGTTAACCATTCCCACTGGTGAACACAGAGACTTCCATTTAGCCCAAGTAAGCACTGGCCTTCTAGAAACTTCCAAACAGTTCAGAACAGCAAATCTGTAACTGAACTTTCTTAACTTTCAGAAAGTGGGGAAAAAGCAAGATTTTTTTTTCTTTTTGTTGTAGTTTAAAGGTAGCAGAGATACACAAGCAGCAAAATAATCACAACAGTGCAATAAATGACCCCACACTTGAGTGCTAGGTCAAAATCAGGTAAAATGCAGTTTTTAGAGAAAAAAAGATTTTAAATTAAGTGCAACACAGGAAATGCAGTAAACAGGCTCCAGATGTGTTCCAAGTACTCTTACTGTTACAGATATAAACTTTAGCAAGCCGGAAAATGCCAAAAAATAGACGGCAAAGCAGTAAAACTTAACAAAAAATCAGAAGAAAATACTTAAAATCACAAAAGTGGCTCCTTTTCTTCTCTCAGCATTTTCTCCCCTTGGTAGGTGCTTCAGCAACAACTAACAAGCCTGAAAAGATGCCAAAACCATGAGACAGCCGGGTTTTAAGAGAGAGAGATCAAGGAGTTTAGAATTGACCCAAAATGGCCAATAAAACTACAGCTTCTAGGTAGTAACCACTCCTCCAGAGACAGACAGGCTGTTCAGTGTTAACCATTCCCACTGGTGAACACAGAGACTTCCCTTTAGCCCAAGCAAGCACTGGCCTTCTAAAAACTTCCAAACAGTTCAGAACAGCAAATCTGTAACTGAACTTTCTTAACTTTCAGAAAGTGGGAAAAAATCATTTTTTTCTTTTTGTTGTAGTTTAAAGGTAGCAGAGATACACAAGCAGCAAAATAATCACAACAGTGCAATAAATGACCCCACACTTGAGTGCTAGGTCAAAATCAGGTAAAATGCAGTTTTTAGAGAAAAAAACGATTTTAAATTAAGTGCAACACAGGAAATGCAGTAAACAGGCTCCAGATGTGCTCCAAGTACTGTTACTGTTACAGATATAAACTTTAGCAAGCAGGAAAATGCCAAAAATAGGTGGCAAAGCAGTAAAACTTAACAAAAAATCAGAAGAAAATACTTAAAATCACAAAAGTGGCTCCTTTTCTTCTCTCAGCGTTTTCTCCCCTTGGTAGGTGCTTCAGCAACAACTAGCAAGCCTGAAAAGATGCCAAAACCATGAGGCAGCCAGGTTTTAAGAGAGAGAGATCAAGGAGTTTAGAATTGACCCAAAATGGCCAATAAAACTACAGCTTCTAGGTAGTAACCACTCCTCCAGGGACAGGCAGGCTGTTCAGTGTTAACCACTCCCACTGGTGAACACAGAGACTTCCCTTTAGCCCAAGCAAGCACTGGCCTTCTAGAAACTTCCAAACAGTTCAGAACAGCAAATCTGTAACTGAACTTTCTTAACTTTCAGAAAGTGGGAAAAAAGCAAGATGTTTTTTTTTTTTTCTTTTTGTTGTAGTTTAAAGGTAGCAGAGATACACAAGTAGCAAAATAATCACAACAGTGCAATAAATGACCCCACACTTGAATGCTAGGTCAAAATCAGGTAAAATGCAGTTTTTAGAGAAAAAAACAATTTTAAATTAAGTGCAACACAGGAAATGCAGTAAACAGGCTCCAGATGTGTTCCAAGTACTGTTACTGTTACAGATATAAACTTTAGCAAGCCAGAAAATGCCAAAAAAATAGGCGGCAAAGCAGTAAAACTTAACAAAAAATCAGAAGAAAATACTTAAAATCACAAAAGTGGCTCTTTTTCTTCTCTCAGCATTTTCTCCCCTTGGTAGGTGCTTCAGCAACAACTAGCAAGCCTGAAAAGATGCCAAAACCATGAGGCAGCCATGTTTTAAGAGAGAGAGATCACGGAGTTTAGAATTTACCCAAAATGGCCAATAAAACTACAGCTTCTAGGTGGTAACCACTCCTTCAGGGACAGGCAGGCTGTTCAGTGTTAACCACTCCCACTGGTGAACACAGAGACTTCCCTTTAGCCCAAGTAAGCACTGGCCTTCTAGAAACTTCCAAACAGTTCAGAACAGCAAATCTGTAACTGAACTTTCTTAACTTTCAGAAAGTGGGAAAAAAGCAATATTTTTTTTTCTTTTTGTTGTAGTTTAAAGGTAGCAGAGATACACAAGCAGCAAAATAATTACAACAGTGCAATAAATGACCCCACACTTGAGTGCTAGGTCAAAATCAGGTAAAATGCAATTTTTTAGAGAAAAAAATGATTTTAAATTAAGTGCAACACAGGAAATACAGTAAACAGGCTCTAGATGTGTTCCAAGTATTGTTACTGTTACAGATATAAACTTTAGCAAGCCGGAAAATGCCACAAAATAGGTGGCAAAGCAGTAAAACTTAACAATAAGCAGAAGAAAATACTTAAAATCACAAAAGTGGCTCCTTTTCTTCTCTCAGCATTTTCTCCCCTTGGTAGGTGCTCCAACAACAACTAGCAAGCCTGAAAAAAAAGTATCAGTTGGTAGATGGACTAATGAGAGGTGAAAACATACTAGAAGTAGTAATCACTGACATGTGCAACAGGTGCACTACAGCAGAGGTAAACCGGTCACTGTTTAGATCTGACCATGAATTATTCACTGATGATTTCTACTCCCAACCATCTCCCCCACACAAGGAACACACAGTGAATACCTTTCCTACAGCTAAATCCACAGAACTAATGATAGAGGTGGGACAGTTCACAGCCCCCATGCTCAGGAATGACACTGCTCAAGATACAGACAGAATTACGAATGCACTCTATAAGCACCTACAAAGATGTATGGGTCGTGAAATCAATGGTAAACCAGGACTAGCTACTCCTACACAAGGACACCAGTCTGCTGAACCCCTGCATTATATAGGCTATACAACAGAAGTAGAACAGTAGTCCAGAACAGCAGCAAATCCCAAGACATGCAGATGTCCGTTACCAGTATTAGCAAGATACTTATGTTACTCATGTAATCATCCAAGGCTGACATCCACACATAAATAGGCATGGATTCGGAATATGACTACAAAGGCATCTTTGGCTATGTCAAGGATGTAAGCAGTAACACACAGCTTTGCACTGTGCTGGTGCAATATTGCACTGAATATACTGACCCTACTGATATCACCAACACACTTGATGATACATTCGGAGTAAGCTTCATCCCCTACTGGGCCCACAACAATACCCAAAACGTACAGTATCCCAGACATCTGTGACATACAGGTGGTAATGGCCCATTCAAATGGCATGACAGTGTGTCAGTGGAGGCAGATGGTGTCCCAGACTGCATCCTGCAGACACTACAAGACAAAGTGGCCCCCCGCATAATTTAGTAATTCACCATCAGCCTCTACACAGGCTACATGACCATTCACTGGTGCATGGCAACAGCTATTACACTCCACCAAGGTGGTGACACAACTGACCATGGTAACTACCACCCCATAGGCCTGAGTAGCCTGATCTGCATGGCTATGGAGCGCATCCTCATGGCACTCATGAACATAGACAATGGTAACCTCCAGACACTTGACCCAACCCAGGTCACCTTGATTGAGTGCAGATCATGCCTACTGAACCAGTTTGACATCTTACAGCCACCTAGACTTTAGGTGTGGGGTGTGGTAGTTCACACATACTACCTGGACCTCGCCAAGGGTTTTGACACCATTCCCCACTCAGGTATTATTTCTACACTCACCAGCCAGTACATACACCCATACATCACAGGTTGGTTTGCCAACAGGCTTACACACAGAACCCACATGGTAAGCCTAGCAGCATCCAGGTCCAACTCTTGATCAGTCACAACTGGTGTCCCACAGGACTCAGTCCTGGGACCCCTACTGTTTGCCATATACTTCTCAGAGGTACAGGCTAACACAGGTGGACTACAGCAGGCCATGTTTGGCAATTACTGCAGACTGGGAGCCATAACTGACAGTCCAGCTGTCAGAGACGTCCTTCAAGGAGCCTCACATAGACCAACACATGGTCTTAGAGTGATGGCCTCCAGCTAAAGGCCACATACTGCATGGTCATTCCATTTTGGGAAAATACACACACACACATATTAACACATGAGTGGCAGACAGTATAATTCAGACGACATAATGGGTATGTGGGGACTACATTACATAGTGATCTCTCCTTTGACAGTCATATGTGCGAAGTAGTTAGGACATCCATCTATGTAAGCCATCTGATTACTTAAGGGTTCACATCTAAACAAACTTAGGTTATTGTGCCCCTTTACTCATCAGTCATCAATCGCATCATCGAGTATGATAACCCATTTTGGATGTACCTCAGAAGACACATCTGACAGCTGGAAGGGCCACAAATGTACCTCGCATAGAGGGATAATGCCCTCAGACATGTGTCCTATGCTGCCAGACTGCATAAACTCATGCATTATTCAGTGGCATCTCGTTTACTCAGGGATGATAGCTGCTGTCCAACAAAGCCGTGTCCAAGTCAGGCTTAGTGGATATGTTCCACCTATGGGCATCCATGTCACACTGAGCCACACACTCTAATGAGCTACACCTTGACACAACCATAAATGGAAGATGCTGGAGTGACAGATTCCTGTCATGGGTACTCCCCATTATTTGGAAATACATCCCTGATTATATTATACGAAACCCCTCACTAACACTTCAGGGAATCCTTGCAGAGTGGGTGGGGAACAGTGGATACACCCCAGGGATCCAACAATTGGCTCTGCTCCATAGAAGGACAGTTAATTAATCAATGGGGTGGTGACAGCAGACACTTTTTGGCTATGCTTATGACTGGCCTCGGGCAGTTAGGCATGTACCTACCTATGCATCTATGAACCTATACATACAGTATGGACACATGCTGATAGCTTAATTTACTGTTCAGGTATTGACTTACCTTGTGCCAGTTGTAGTTGTGTGTACAATAGTTGAGGGCTGCCTATGTAGGATGCACACAGTAGACCACCTATACATGACAATTTACAGGTGGTCGTGTGTGTGTGCCATCCATGTTTGTTGTGTTTGCAGGTGGAGAAGGGTGTCAGTCCATAAGTGCCTACACTGTCAGTATGTGTGCTATACGTTCCCTCTTTGCCAAGGCATGGGCATACTGGGCATGCCTCCATCTGCCTACTGGGGATGGCACAGGGTGTTCATGGTCTGAGTACCTATGTGCCTGTGGGCCCTTGGCAATGGTGGTGGACTGTGAGGGCCTTCTCCATTCTGTCCCTGCTGCAGCTGTTTCTGCAGGATCATATTGTGCAGCATGGCACATACTATGAAGATGTTGGCACACGTGCCTGGAGAGTACTGCAAGGCTCCTCCAGATATGTCCAAGCAACGGAACCATGATGATTCTGGTTTCTGCTTGTGCCTCATTATGGCATTCTTGCATGGCTGTGTGTGCATTTCTGATGGGAGTTATCATCCATGGTTCCTATGCATAGCCAGCATCCCCCACCACGTGGCCATATGGGATGCCCCCCCTGGCAAATACTTGATACAGCTGTGAGGCATGCCTGATGTGGGAGTCATGATAGCTTCCAGGGCTGCCAGCACACACATCCATGATAATACCCTGGGCATTGCACATGACCTGGCAGATGATGGAGGGGTATCCCTTGTGCCTACCCTGCTCACCGGTGGTGTCTTGATGTGGATGTGCGTGCAGCCTATTGCACCCAGTATGTCCAGGTAGTCTGCCACATGGTGGAAGAGACACATATTGCTGGCCAACTCCTCCTGCATTCGGGGGAAGTATATGTGCTCATTGGCATGTGGTAACATGGCATCCAGGAACTGGTGGAGTACCCTGGATGCTGATGCCTGTGAGATCCCCATGATATCCCCAGTTGGCCTTTGAAAGGTACCTGTGGCTAGTATTCTCAAGCTTACACATACCTTCATGCCCACTGGGATGGGTTCCCCTCTGTTATTTATGGCTCTGAGGCGTGACTGGCACAGCTCAACAAGTTGCTGTATGGTGTCCCTGTCCACCCTGTAACGCTCTACTATCTCCAGATCATGTAGCCCCTGGTAGGTTACCCTGGGTCTGAACACTCCTTCTCCTCCTCCGGTGCCTGAGATGGTTGTCAGCATCATCCTCCACATCACCGTCAGTCTCCAACACATGCTGGTGACTCAAAGCTATGGCAGCCCCTAACATGTACATATTAAAAGTTCCCTGTCTGTATACACCAATGGTGCAGAGTGTCTGGGACAATACAAGTGTGTGTGTGTGGGGGGGCTTTCACACCTTATACTATTGTGCAATCAATGATGCTGGTGTAATTGGGTGTGTATGTGCAATTCCAGCTGCAGGGTATCTTAATTATGGGTTTTACAGCAGGTACTGCTATTGTGGGACCTTTGGTGTTGACTTACACTTGGCTGCCATGATTCATCTATTGCCCTTTACTTCACTTTTCAACCCAAGTCCCCTCCCATTGTCAGAGATGCATCCAGCTGCCTGCTTTCTTGTTTTGTACTTTCACAACCCAGGATTGTGTTGTAAAATGTATTATGTAGCTGATCTACTGCATGTTTGCTTTGTTCTGCTGTGACAGTTCTCTTTTCTTTGCAGTACGGCACCTCCCCTTTCCTGTTCAGCAGGTAGCTACTAGCAGCCTTGTTAGCTGTTGTCAATAGCCCACTGTGAGTTCCTAGGTGTTAATTACTCATTTGTACTCCAATTACCATGCTGCAGCATTTCCTTATTGTCTTCCCATATCCTTCCTGTTTCAGCTATGATGCACACCACACACAGCCGTTTACCGGGTTTAGAGCGCGTTTTCATCCACGTTCACATGCACTTTTGGTTACCTTGTGTGCTCTCAGCTAAGCAAAGCTATGACTACTTCCACACCCCTATCCTGCGGCTTTGCTTAGCAACAGGCAACCCAGATTAGCAATGCTCCAATGTGCTTACAGCTACGGTGGCGCACCCCTCTCTTGATGTCATGTTTACCTCCAGGCCACACCTCGGTGTTGTACCACTACGCTGTGTGGTGCATCCTTACGCCGGTGGGGATTTTGCGATTCAGTATTACTTGACTCATTTGCATGGCATTGACTACTAATTCCTAATTACCATGCGGAATACTGTCACAGACCCTTAGCAACCCTTGCGTCATGGTTGTGGTGTAGCATGCGTGCCATTGACTATTATGGGGAATTCATGAATTGTGTTACATTGCAGTTTTATGACATCTAAATATATTTTCATTGTGATCCCGTTTGCACACCGATGCACTGCAAATTTACTTTGCATTAGTGTGGCCATGACATTAAATGTTATTTTTTATGTGTTGTGCATGTTTTTTATTGCCATTGGCTATACATTTAGCCATTGGCATATATTAACATTATAATATGTAAGTTTGGTCTGCTTTCATGGCTCCGATTTTATGTTTGAAAAAATGTAAACCTTTTTTTGGTTTACATTTCTTCATGCTTACGCTATGCCTGCACCACTTCATGAATCGCTATATACCTTCATTTGCATGCTACACTGCTGCGCATGGGGTAATTAGCATACATGCGCCGGGAGCTGCGCAGCTCTGGCGTACACAGGTAGTGCACGTGGAAACAGCTTGTACCTGAATTGCTCGGCGGCCATATTTGGCATTAGATCCCCGACGCTGCTCCTGTGCCTGGCACAAGCTTCATGAATCCCGGGGAATGTGTTTAACATTGGAAACATGCAAACAATTAAAATTTATTTTTTTGTTTGTCCTTTAACTTTTTCTTTTTCTGTTCTGATGTTTTCCATCCATTCTTCTCAACATTTCTCTTGAAGGAAGTAGTAATCCAATCCATAGCTTCCACTTGATCTAAGATGCTGTTGGTTAATAAATATTGTGTAGCCAATTCCAGGGAATCAAAGGTTTTTATTCCTTCAGAAAAAAAGATTTTCATTCTATCTGGAAATAAAAGATGAGCTTCGTGCTGCTTTTTTTTAATGCTTTTATCAGGGGAAAGAATTTTCTTCCTTTAGAAACTACAGCCAAAGAGCCGTCATTGTCAAATCTAATTAAACTGTCTTGAATTTTGACTGGTGAGTTTGTCCAAGCTGTTTTAAGACAAGTTCTTTATCTTGGGTGGATAAAAACTTTCTATTACAGGTCTAGGTTTTGTGTTTGACTTTACTGATGTTACAGGCACAGCTAGAGATCTATGGGCTCTTTCAATGCCATATGAAAGAGATTCAGGGAGATTTAATATAGAAGGAATCCAAGAAGTAAGAAAGTTAATCTTGTCTCCTTTGGATTTTTCAGGAAGCCCATAGATATGTAAGTTGTTTCTCCTAGATTTGTTTTAATAAAAACTCCATTTGCCTTCCATATCATTGAGAGATTTATATGGCTGTAATCTGAGATTTGTGCAGCATAATTATTTCTTTTAATTGTTCCAGTTGTTGAGATCATTTCTCTTTAAAGCCATCCAGTTTATTGTCCATTTTGTCTATTTTTAATGATGTCTTGAATATTGGACAATAAAGACTGCAGTTCCCTTTTAAGTGTCCTATGAAGAGTTTTTAGAATGACTCGTTCTGAACAGCTGAAAAGTCTTTATCTTGTCCAGATGAAACTGACAACAAATTTAAAATGTTAGAAGATAAAAAGTCCCAAGGTAGTTTTCCAAAGGTCTCAGAAGTAGTTTAATGTTAACATAATCGATTGAATACCACTTAAAACTGAGTATTCCTGTCAGAAATAGTATTTAGATAGTAGAGCTGTGCTGCTACCAATCCACCATCTTGCCCCCCCCCTCCCAATTGTATCTTTTTTAACAGCAGCTTCAATTCTAAATTAGTTGAAAGATCTACCAATGCAGGTCTTTCACTTAGGATTTCTCTGTCCCTTTCACTTTGTCTATACTCTGATATCAATCCCTGATAGAGAAAGCAATCACTAGCCTGTAGTCCAAATGTCATCTTGGCCTCTTCCCATTCCATTACCTTTCTTCCTCTAATTCTTTGTTCCCAGTACCTTGGTTCTTTTGCCAGCTTCCTCCAGTAAATTCCAAACCCCCCTTCTTATTTATTCTCTGTACCCTTAATTGCAGCCACCCCTATCAGCAGAATCTTCATTCTCCAGTCTTGTGTTGGCTTAGTTCTTAGTATATTTTCTACTACGGTGCAGTAGGCTAGCTATCAGGGAAACCACAAGCTGTGACAAAAATTCCTCCAGTGCTGACAACACTCTGGGATGAGAGGAGGTTCTGGGAATTCCAGCTGTAACAATTCATTGTATTTTATGAGGGACTAAGAAACTACAGTGTTTTCCCACCAAAGATTAGCACATTCTGGAAATAGTCTTGGAGAAAGAGAATCTTTGACAGTGAGATTCAAATAATATGCTCTGCTCTGAGTCTAAATCAGAAATCTGAGGAGAAAAAAATCTATCCCATCACATTCCTCTCCAGATTCAATTTTTTAAATCTCTTCAAGAGAAGAGAAATCTCTTTTCATTTTTTCTTTTTCTTTTACCAAAAACAACCTAATAAGAAGGGTCTGTAAAAGACCCTGTGCCAGACTTAATAAACTACGTCTGTCCAATGAAACTGGACCAAGAGAAGATACATGTTTAGTTTTCCTGTTTCTTTTTAACAGGAAATGTGGGACAAACAGGATTATTAATGGCAGAGACAGCTTCCACTGGGATGGGCACAACATTCTGGCCTAGCAGAGGCAGCTTCCCTGTCCTGTCTCTCAAAACCAACAAGAGTGTCTCTGCCTTGCAGGAGTCTCCCAACAGTCAAAGAGGGTGTGGCTGACTCCCGTTCTATATTGGCTGTATGGACAACACCAGAGGGATCAGTGAAAAAAAGATGAGTGATCTGAGAAACAAGCTTTGGTCACAGCAGAGTCATCCATTTGTGGACAAGACAAATTGCTAGCCTGTTGTGGTGGCAAAGGCTCTTTAGTTAACTTTTTCTTTTTGTGGCTGGAAAAAAGAATTGACCGAGGAACTGGTAGTCTGTTCCATGGTCAAGCTGAAAATGGTCCTTTTTTCCCAAAAGATGCTAAGTAGAACAAACCGGTAAAATGTAAAAAGTATTAAAAAGTCACTTTTTCCAGTAAAAATACAATAAAAAAAAAGCTAATACACTTAACCTGTCTCAATGTCTCAAAAGGTAATTCAAACACAGTTTCTCCGCAGCAAAAACAGTTTTGGATTGTTTAAATTCACTTTGAAACTGTCAGAAATTGTCATGGATTCCCATTAAAAGTACAGTAAGGTTGCATGACAGTCAATGAAAACACATATTCCTAGCTTTAAAATATACTTTCCTATACTAGAAAGTAAGTTTAGGCTACTGTGGCAATGATTAATATGAAGAACTTCAGGTTGTGAATGCTAGTGTTAAAAGCACCAAGCTATGATGAAGAAAATGGAAACAGAAATATGGCGGTAGATAAGAAGAGGAGCAGCGTAGTAAATATCAAAGATTTTTATGTACACTGTATCCGTAAATTTCTAAGAAGTCTATTAGGCACTGTATATGTCAATATCTGTTTGTCTGTCTGTCTGTCTATCTATCTATCTATCTATCTATCTATCTATCTATCTATCTATCTATCTATCTATCTATCTATCTATCCTACCTGTCTGTCTGCTTTTATCTGTCTATCTGTCTGATATGTACCTATCTGTCTATCTGCCTGTCTTATCTGTTTACTCCATTTGGCTTACTATCTAGTCATCTGTCTGTATGCCTGGAAACCCTTTATTTCTATTTATATACCTATCTATATACTGTAACATAACCCGATGGTTCCACAGGGAGGTTGCCTGTCAGATATGGAAAGTAGGTATACATGGGGATTTTTAGACAGATAAAACTAGAAAGGAAAAAAAGATACATCTGGTGAAAAGAAAATGAAGCCACTGTGTGAGAAAAAGCACAGGATGTCAGAACTAGTCCCTCTAAAGTAACATACATGCATCCCAAGTAGTAGATACTAGCTGTACACCTGTATCTTTCTAAGGACAAGATAGATTCAGTATGCCGGATGTTATTGGATCAAGAGTCCAGAGCAGACTGGAGCACATTTGTGAAAAGTGAGCCAAATCATGGCTGGAGCAGTTGGCTACAAGAGGAGTGTATTTTAGGAAACTATAACTCCCAGTGGAACTCCTGGTAATGGAGACTTTGGTCACTTAAATAAAGAGGAGCTGATAAAATCTGTTATTTTACTACCAGTGGAAATCCTGGTGATAAGACTTTGAACAAGAGTTTCAGAACTGCAAATGAAAATTAGCATTTCTGGAGTACTCTTTCTCATTAATACGCTTTTGAGACGATCAGGCCTGAAACTTGTGTTTTACATCTGAACTTAGAATTGTCGCTAAAACAGCTAAAGGACTGAACTATTTGCTTGGCTGGAAACTGAACTTGAGTAAGCTGCTAAGACACATAGAGTTGATGTACATCACTGTCTTGGTAAGTGCTAACCTAAATAAAGGTGTCCAATTAAGATCATAGTAAAAGGTGGATGCACCAAACTTTGTCATGTTCCTTGAGTAGCACTGTCTCTGAACCTTATTAATCTGTATAATTCCACATGATAAATAATGGCAAATGACCATTAATAGCAACTTTCATGACTACAAACATTAAAATAACTTCTCAGAGGTGTGACAAGGACCCACTCAGAAAGTGTTAGCTAACCAGATGTTATGCCTCTCTCAACAATTCTCTGTTGACCAGATGTTATACATCTCTCTGGGTTCTAAGAGACAGCATTTTGCTTAGGACATAATGCTGAACTGCCAAAAGACTGGACTCATAAGTAGACTGCTTTTCAGTCAGTACTGAAGTTACCCATAATAATGAGTTCAGAATTAACATACGTAGAAATGCAGTGAAAGACCTCATTTGTAATAGAATTGTCAGTTCCTTGTGGAATCTAGATTCAAGCTATTAATAATAGTATTACCTTGTTTATTTTGATGCTTGCAAATATACATTCCCTATGCACTGAGTGTGGAACTTTAAATTATGTTAATTTTATTCTACACAAACTTGCATTGATATGAAATACTTTTAGTCCTGCATCATTCTAGCCTTTTTACCTGGAGCAGTTTTAATGCTTTCCACAGTGCATCACATATTTTTTGTAGCATTAACTATAATGTTGCTAATACTGTATCATCTCTAATATTGTATACAGTGAACCAGTTATAATGTTGTACACAGTGGATCACATATGTTCTGTAGCATCAACTATAATGTTGCTAATAATGTATCATTTATAATATTGTATACAGTGAATCAGTTATAATGTTGTGCACAGTGGGCCACATATGTTCTGTAGCATCAAGTATAACGTTGCTAATAATGTATTATTTATAATATTGTATACAGTGAATCAGTTATAATGTTGTACACACTGGATCACATATGTTCTGTAGCATCAACTATAATGTTGCTAATAATGTATCATTTATAATATTGTATACAGTGAATCAGTTATAATGTACACAATGGATCACATATGTTATGTAGCATCAAGTATAATGTTGTTAATAATGTATCATTTATAATATTGTATACAGTGAATCAGTTATAATGTTGTACACAGTGGATCACATATGTTCTGTAGCATCAACTATAATGTTGCTAATAATGCATCATCTATAATATTGTATACAGTGAATCAGTTATAATGTTGTACACAGTGAATCAGTTATAATGTTCTACACAGTGGATCACATATGTTCTGTAGCATCAAGTATAATGTTGCTAATAATGTATCATTTATAATATCATATACAGTGAATCAGTTATAATGTTGTACACAGTGGATCACATATTTTCTGTAGCATCAAGGATAATGTTGCTAATAATGTATAATTTATAATATTGTATACAGTGAATCAGTTATAATTTTGTACACAGTGGATCACATGTTCTGTAGCATCAACTATAATGTTGCTAATAATGTATCATTTATAATATTGTATACAGTGAATCAGTTATAATGTTGTACACAGTGGATCACATATGTTCTGTAGCATCAACTATAATGTTGCTAATAATGTATCATCTGTAATATTATATACAGTGAATCAGTTATAATGTTGTACACAGTGGATCACATATGTTCTGTAGCATCATTTATAACGTTGCTAATAATGTATCATTTATAATATTGTATACAGTGAATCAGTTATAATGTTGTACACAGTGGATCACATATGTTCTGTAGCATCAAGTATAATGTTGCTAATAATGTATCATTTATAATATTGTATACAGTGAATCAGTTATAATGTTGTACACAGTGGATCACATATGTTCTGTAGCATCAACTATAATGTTGCTAATAATGTATCATCTGTAATATTATATACAGTGAATCAGTTATAATGTTGTACTTAGTGGATCACATATGTTCTGTAGTATCAACTATAATTGCTAATAATGTATAATTTATAATATTGTATACAGTGAATCAGTTATAATGTTGTACACAGTGGATCACATATGTTCTGTAGCATCATTTATAATGTTGCTAATAATGTATCATTTATAATATTGTATACAGTGAATCAGTTATAATGTTGTACACAGTGGATCACATACGTTCTGCAGCATCAAGTATAATGTTGCTAATAATGTATCATCTATAATATTGTATACAGTGAATCAGTTATAATGTTGTACGTAGTGGATCAGTTATAATGTTGTACACAGTGGATCAGTTATAATGTTGTACACAGTGAATCAGTTATAATGTTCTACACAGTGGATCAGTTAGAATGCTGTACACAGTGAATCAGTTATAATGTTGTGCACAGTGAATCAGTTATAATGTGCACAATGGATCAGTTATAATGTCTTACACAGTGCATCAGTTATAATGTTGTACACAGTGGAGCAGTTATAATGTTGTACACAGTGGGTTAGTGTTGAGATGAATATCATCACCAGCCAAGACAGAAAGCAGACATAACATGTAGTGTAGAAATAATAAAGCCTTGAATCCTTTAAGTTTTTTTAATTTTGTTGTAGATTAAGGAACTATTTAGGATGATGAATGTGCTGTAAAGCCATGTTTTGAATTATTTTTAAGTTAAGTACTTTAATGCTGTTATCCCTGTAGCATAAGCCATCTCCGTCATTATGGCTACATCTTATCTTAAAAGCTCTGCTAAGCATAATTCCATTTTTTCAATCTGTGTTTTGACTTTCTAAACTGCTTTTTGAACTAAATGCTCTAGCATATTTTTACATACGTAAACATGTAAATGTTTTATATCATATCTTTGTACCTGTAAACATGTTTTGTTAATTTCTTATGTGATCCTATTTAGTTGGGTTGTGACTGCAAAGATCCTTTGAGATCAGTGCACTATCCCAGTAAACAAATATAATTAAATAAATAAATAAATAAAATAATAAATAAAATGGGTTTTAAGTAGCATACTGAGTTTTAATAATAGAAGGTTCTTTCCACCTGTGGGATATCTGAAATAATAATGATTTGAATAACAGTCCAAATAGATGGAGCACATAAAACATGCTGGTAACCAAAGGGGGTTTCCTGTCGATATTAATGGTGATCCTCAGAATAGCGATACTGTAAATGTGAATATAGAGAATGGTGAAGCAGATGTGCCCAGGAATATTCTCTCTTTTCTGACATACAGCAGTGTTGGAGCTGTAGTGTCCAAGTAGGGGTAAAGAGAGCACATCCCCCCCATATCAGGGTGCAAGGGGTGATGCAAAAATGCTTTAAAGTTGTTGCAGGAAGTTTTCATATTTGCTGTATGTTTTGAAGTTGCACTTCCTTTTTCAGATTGGCAGAAATCATAACATGCCTTGCACCTGTGACAGGGAGCCACCTGAAGGGTTGAGAGCAATGGATATAGTGTAAGTCCTAATTGCAGCTCAAGTGACTGGGGACTGACTAGTGGGCTCAGCACTGGAAGAACAATGCAAAGAGGAATAGGAGCTAAAGGGTGTGGTCTGCTGGGTTCTACCAGGAGGAGGGTTGAGGGCACTCAGGAAGCATATAGGAAACTGTTATTTTCACTAGTGGTGAACAGGGAGCCACTTCCCATTATTCTGGGTTGGTGGCAGGGCTGCTTGCTGGCAAAGTCCTTTTGGATGTGACAGAAAACCAGTACAGTCTGCCTATTTTACTGATTCCATGCCATCACTGCTTAGGTGAGCGTGTGTGGTGAGATAGGGTAACATAAGATAAAGACCCTAGAACCATGACTGTTGGAATGATGGCTCCTTCCTGTCAAACATTACCCTGAAAATCAGGGATGAACAGGCTTAATCAAAATGGTACCTATTATAAATGGTGTGTCAGATCAAACCCTCTATGAGTCATGCCAGAAATCAAAATAATAACATCAGTTAAGGTCATCTATGATCTATCACATGTAAGAATTAGAATAAGATCACTCCAAATTCTAGAAAGCATGTCACCAATAAAACAGACTAATGGGACCTTTCTCAGATAATAACAACACACATAGGATCATAGGAGGTTACCATGCTAAAGGCCTTAGAGCCATTGTACGTCCAGCCATTCATACCCTGATCAGTTGCACTGATGTTAATAATCCCAAAAAAGTTCTGGAAAAGCACTGATCAACTAGAAAATCTTGGCCACAGCTTACCCTCCCCTCTTTATGTTTAATCATCATAATGAGAATGAAGTTGATCAATGCTCTGTCACGCACGTTATTAGTCCATAAAAATATGATGTCATGTGACCAGATGTTTTATTTTAGTCTACCCCTCCAATCCACCATGAATGTACAGGCTTTATTCTTCAGTCTCTGTAGATATAGTACCTAAATACTTTAGACAACTAAACCTGGGTCTGCTGCTGTTTTCAGTCTACCCCCAAAATTCATGAAGATCTCTGCTAGAATTATTGCTTACCCCATTTCTAAACTTATTAACTGCAGCAAAGAAGGGCATGTCTCCAATGTCTGGAAAAAGCTATTTATTGTCCTATGCCATAATGAAGTTCTTTCCATCATACTGAATGGTTATTATCATATTGTGACACCTCCCCCCTTTAAAAATGTTAGAAAATAGACTTCCAACCTCAGTAGCATATGATGAACTTTAAAATTATTTCTTTCTCCTAGTACACTTGTGGGCCTAAGTAAGGCAATGAGATAGCCCTCCTGTACATTGTGGTATTTATACACAAATAACTAGATTGTGGTAAAATTGTTACTGTAATGGTTTTAGCTCTCTAAAAATATTTACCATCAAATCACAATTGTAGCTAATAGGGATTCTGGTCAGGATCCTCACCTTTCTGTCAACAGATGATTTACCAATTATTTAGATAATAGGAGGCAAGAAATACTACGAGAGAATAGTGTAGTGGTGGAAAATGAAGCCAGCTCACCTTTGGTGTAGAAGGTTGTGAGTTCTATTCCCACACCAGGTAGATGTTTTGCTGACACTGCAATGCAGCACAAGGGAGGTGCCACAATTTTGAATGTTTCTTTCTTCGGATGTGGCATTAAATTAAGGTCCCATCTGCTTGAGGTGGTGGTTTCTCTGGTAGACATAAAATATCCCACAGCACCTATTGAAAGGAGTAGAGAAAGTTTCCTGATGCTTCAAAAATCTTGACTGATGTGGCAGGTGGGTTAGAAAATTGGATGAAGGAGCAAATTAAGTATGCAAACAGGGACATACCACCAAAAATATGTACAGCATGTACAGGGGAAAATCAGGCCTGAAAATAGGCCTCCAAAATAGGTACAACTGAGAGGTCTGCCTCTCTGGTGCTAATAAAGTCAAATCGATGTTGTTTTTCAAACGTACAATCTGATTGCAAGTTTCACAAATGCTGCCCAAATAAGTAATTACTATATGAAAATCACAATAATTTAAACCTAAGCATTGCTTTGTTGAACTTATCTCCCAGCATGAAAGCCACTTCAGCTAATCTTGTTAATTGCATCGAAAGTCAGTTAAAATCTGATTTGCAAGGAAACTATGTTGTTTCTCAGGGACAGAATATTTCTCATAGAATGTGCATGGATTGTAATATCTAACGCTAATCTTTTACTGCTCCTCCTATTTTCTGCCCATCTTCTTACTGGAATTCTGTAACCCTTCTTCATAAACTTGAATAAGTATATACTAGTATAGCCAGGTTTGCCACACGTCATCATAGCAAGACGTGCCACCACTGATCTTTATGCCATCTTTCCTGGGTTATCTTACATACGGATCTATATCGCAACTAAGCTTCTGCATGAAGTAGGCCATTAATCTCTGTCTGAAGTCAAAACAAGAAGACAAATAAGAAGAAATCAGGCCATCTGTAAGGAGATAGATTTCTGTTCCGAAAACTAAAAATAATTTTGGAGATACCAGGTACCTAGTCTTTGAAGCTAAATTTAGGAACAGGCTTACCTTCAGTCTTAGGTGCAGCTATGAAAATTGTGCGTTCAAGTTAGCATTAAAAAGCATCGGCAATTCAATCGACATATAATTGTGGTGCCATTAAAATTTCACTTAGTATACTAAAAAGTACATCTTGTTGTATGGTTAATGGTATGTATACAAAAGTACAGCTTACTGTTGTACGGTTAATGTTAAATATACAAAAGTACATCTTGTTGTTGTATGGTTAATGTTAAGTATACAAAAGTACATCTTGTTGTTTTATGGTTAATGTTAACTATTCTCAAAAGTACAAATTGTTGTATGGTTAATGTTAAATATACAAACGTACATCTTGTTGTATGGTTAATGGTAGGTATACAAAAGTACAGCTTATTGTTGCATGGTTAATGTTAAATATACAAAAGTACATCTTGTTGTATGGTTAATGGTAGGTATACAAAAGTACAGCTTATTGTTGTATGGCTAATGTTAAATATACAAAAGTACATCTTGTTGTATGGTTAATGGTAGGTATACAAAAGTACAGCTTATTGTTGTATGGTTAATGTTAACTGTTCTCCAAAGTACACATTTTTGCATGGTTAATGTTAAATATACAAACGTACAGCTTGTTGTAATGTTACTTAGGCCTTCATCATTCCTTTACTATTCTTATTCTTACGTCAGCACCTTATTTTTACTAGTTGCTACTACTACATTGACTCTGACTATGATTTGTACTATTGCGTTTATTTCAAGTTTGCTCATTTCTATCTAAATAATATGCTAGCTTTCTAATGATTTCATGATAATTCAACTGGCACTACAGTACTGCAGTGCATCTCAGATAACTGCAAACCAGATTAATTTTTTATCGAGTTTGTACTGAGGAGAAATTTATTCCACAATGGCAGGGTGTTAATATACAGGTACTGCTTGCTGAAAAATGAGCCTGCCAGACTGCAATGGACATAATGGCCACCATTATTTTACACTTGCTAAGCAGCAGTTTTGCTGCTTAGCGAGTGTAAAATTATAACAAACAAAAATGAAAAAAAATAAAGAAAAGTGTGTGCGTGCGCATGTGTGTGTGTGTTCATGTCAATGTGTGTGAGAATATGTCTGCACGAAAGTGAGAGTGAGAGCGATCAAGCCATTATTTTACATTCGCTAATCAGCACTTTTGCTGTTTAGTGAGTGTAAAATTAAAACAGATGGATAATTAAAAAAATTAGAAAAGTGTGTATGTGTGCATGTATGATTCTGTTTCGATACGTGTGAGTGCATGACTGCTTGCATACATGAAAGCAGAAGTGTGTGTGTGTATGTGTGTGTGTGTGTGTGTGTGTGTGTGTGTGTGTGTGTGTGTGTGTGTGTGTGTGTGTGTGTGTGTGTGTGTGTGTGTGTGAGAGAGAGAGATTGATCAAGTAGTAGATGCAACTCATTTAAAATTAAGAGGTATGCATACCTTTTAGTTAAAAAAATCTAGATAAAGCCTAAAATAACGAGGGAACAAAGGCTCAAAAATAGGGACAGAGTTTAAATATTGTCCTTATAAAATTAGAAAGTTGTTATAATGACAGGATGTATTTTAACATGCATTTTCTGGATGAAATGAAGTCCATATCTGTCACCTCAGGGACACCCCTAATTTTGACTCAAACTATAGCTCTGCCTCCCTTAATCCATCTAAAACTGGTGACTGTTGGAGAAAGGGTGGTGAATTACATATAATAAACAATTACAACAGTTATAGACTCTTTTATACTTCAGAAAATATATATTACTTCACATTCTCTTTAACTGTTAATGTCTCAAGTTAACAGAACTAAGATTTTAAGTGTCCCTGATTACATTTCTCCCTGATTCGGTTGAGATTTGTCCCTGATTAATAAACTGCTATGATTAAGTCTGAAACTCAAGTGTAACTCATTATTCAGTGACTACGACCTCCAACCTCCCCAATGATTTGCCAGCATATACCACAGCAAAATTGAAACAGTAGGAGGAAGAACTACCTTGCATCAAAAATATTAAATCTCTCTCCCTCTCTCTCTCTTTGTCGCTACCTCACTCATTTTCTCTTTCTCTCGCTCTCTCTATATGTATGTATATATATATATATATATATATATATATATATATATATAGAGAGAGAGAGAGAGAGAGCAATTAAAAAAACAAATACAAAACAATTTAACAGATATCCCATTCTCTAATCGCAATAATGTCCTCCAGGGTGTGTGTTATCATGTAAACAACTCCCTTCCAGGTTGTTCTTGTATGGTTTATGTTAAGCATACTCAAAAGTACAGCATTCAGAGCCGGGTCTAAGAACACTCCTGCTACTTACAAAATAACATACACAATGGACAGCATTATTCAAGCAACGATGCCCAACAGAGTGTGTGTTAATGTGTAATTAATGCCACACCCATGGATGTTTTGAGGCCCGGCACTGCAGGTAGAGGGCCTCTACACCCCTGGAATGGCATTATTGAGCATAGACAATGGGCTCTCTTTAAACTTGTGTTTTACTTTATATATATATATATATATATATATATATATATATATATATATATATATATATATATGTGTGTGTGTGTGTGTGTGTGTGTATATCTATTACTATATATTTTTTAGTATAATTTTGATGTAAAATAGTTTCTCCACCTAATGTTTCAAACTTGCTGGAGGATATGTCAATGGTGCTGGAGGAAGCATTTTACAGCAAAAATATAACATTTCAAAAAATAACCAGGTTATTTACTCTATTTTTGGTCACTTACTCCTAAATTGTTTGGTTGGCAGTCACTGGAGATTGAAATTACTAAATAATGACATGAGATTCGGACTTATTTTTCCTTCAGAAAATTCATGCTAACTTAAATCTTTTACTTTAGCAGCTTTGTAATTTTATAAGAGCAATAATTAAGTTTCTGTTTTACAGCCTTTGTTCCCCCTTTATTTTAGGCTTTATCCAGATTTCTTCAGCTGAAAGGTGCAGAGGTTTGTAAATCTCTTTACTGCATGCTGCTGCTGCCAGAAGTCATCACACCCACACACACACACACACAAACACACACACACATATACACTCACACACACACACACACACACACACACACACACACATACACATCTCTGCTTCAGAAAAAAATGCATGCTAATTAAAGCCCTGTTCTTCTAGCAACTTTCTAAGTTTATAAGAGCAATATTTAAAATCCATCCCTATTTTTAGCCCTTTGTTTCCCCATTACTTGTGGCTGTATCCAGATTTCTTGTGCCAAGAGGTACGCAAAGATCTTATGTGATGCTGCCAGGGATCGCTCGATCACTGTCGCTCTTCACTTTCTGTGACACACAGACACACACACACACACACACACACACACACACACACACACACACACACACACACACACTCTTCTGCTTTAATGTATGCATTCACTCACACATGCAGACAGCAACATAAACACACATACACACGATCATCTCTCTCTCTCTTACTTTCATATACGCATGCACTTTCTCTCTCACACATATGCACACACTCACACACACTCACACACACACACACACACACACACACACACACACACACACACACACACACACACACACACACAAAATGCTTTTTATTTTACACTCTCTAAACAGCAGAAGCGCTGCTTAGCCAGTATAAAATAACAGTTTAACCGATCTCTCTCTCACACTCATGCACACTTATACTTTCACACGCTCACCTTTTTTTTTTTTTAAGTTTTCTTTATTTTACAGTCACTAAACAGCAAAACTGCTGCTTAGCGAGTGTAAAATAATGGTGGCCATTCCATTTTCTCAATCGCAGCTCCACAGCAGCTTGATACACTGTCGTGAAATGGCAGACTCGTTTTTCAGCAGGCATTACTTGTACATTAATACCCTGCTGGAGAACGCTCGTTCTCAATTCAGGGTACTTATGTACAGTAATCCCATTCTCTAATGTTTGACTAACTATTGAACAGGTAAAGTCATATCACAATGCCTTTGATCTTGCAGGAGCCATTTGGAAAACTCTCTACATTTAACAACCTCTTCCCCTAACATCTTGCACCTGGGCAGCCACCCCCATTCATCCACCCTATCTACAGCTCTTAACTAGAACACTGGTACTACAACTGAGAAGGGGTTAGATAAAAGAATAAATGTAGGAAAGTCAGTAGTAAACTGAATTATAGAGTTATTTTCCATTAGTTAATATCTGTTTGCTGTAAGTATCTGGATAAAGCATGATGTTTTAAATATTAATAAAGAACAGCAAACAATATTATGCTTGACAATGATTTAAAATGTACTGCAAATTATAGGTTCATAGGTTGGTACTAGGCTATCAGCCCTAGGGCCTATACAAGCCTAGCCATAACAATTCCCTGAATATTTCTTCCCACACTATTTACTTCCCTGGACCCCTGTCTAGCAGGGTGAGTAATGTGATCCCCGGGGTGAATTTCTTTTCTCCCATCCAATCGTTAAGGTTCCTTTTGAAGAGGGCCAAAAAGGCGCTCTGTTTGACATGTATGGGCAATTAATTTGCTTTAATGTTGACTAAACCATAGGACAAGGTAAAGGACCCATCACTGTTCCATGTGACTTATTTTGACTGTGACTAAAATTATACGAGCAGCACAACTGCTGAAGAAGGCACTTTAGACATTGAATAATGCAAACTGTCAGACTTCCCTTTTAGTAAGGGTGATGCTTTTTTCTCCTAATAACACATAAAGGGCAGCAGCAGTAGATGTGCTTTCCCCGGGCTAAGTAGTGTTCTGCTCATCACACCTTGTCTTGTCATGCAGAAATATCTCACAATTACTGAGTGCATGATGAAAAGAACTGAAAAACAAAGAGCAGCTTATAATTTCCATGACAGCTTGTGAAGTTTAAGAAACATTAAAAAGAATGCTATTTAGATTGATAAGTCCAGTTTAAAATGTGTGATTATCTGCATTTTGTCCCTAGTTAATTCATATCTGGTGTAGCTTATTTCATTGTGTCCTTTTTCTGTAGTAACCGAGAATTTGCTTCGTAAATGAGCATTGCCAAAGAAAAAAAAAATCTTAGTGCCCTATTTCCAAAGCATTATATATAATGAACAGGAATAAGCCCTCTGTTTAACAGAACCCACTGCCATCGTGTTAGTGCTCTGCATGGGAAGTGAAGTGTCACTGAGATAGCAGGTCATGTTATGCTTGCCCAAGGAATGGCATCATGGATTTTAGCATTTAACGGGTGTCTAGTAATGCAAGCAGTAATCAAGGAACCAATGGCTTGCTATGGATTTGAGCTGATGACTGAGTGATTCAAAGAAGATCCAGATTTCTATATAGAACTAGTAGTATAGAGCAAGTTTGGGAAATAAATATACACCAGTGATGTTACATGGTGGGTAATACAAGAGCATCCATCCTCTCTTTTTATCCTGGGCAAAAGAAATGCTGAACTCCCTCACCCGTACACACATAAAGACGTTATCAGACCATGTTACTCCCCCACCCATACATACATAAACACATGATCAGACAATGTTGCTCTCCCACCAGTACACACATAAACACATTATCAGACCACATAACTCCCCCACCAGTACACACATAAACACATCATCAGACCATGTTACTCCCCCACAAGTACACACATAAACACAAAATCAGACTATGTTACTCCACTACCAGTACACCCATAAACACATTATCAGACCATGTTACTCCCCCACCTGTATACATATAAACACATTATCAAACCATGTTACTCCCCCACCAGTACACACATAAACACATTATCAGACCATGTTACTCCCCCATCCGTACACATATAAACACATTATCACACCATGTTACTCCGACCCCCACCCGTACACACATAAACACATTATGAGACCATGTTACTCCCCCACCTGTACTCACATAAACACATTATCAGACCACGTTACTCCCCTACCCATACACACATAAACACATTATCAGACCATGTTACTCCACTACCTGTACACACATAAACACATTATCAGACCAAGTTACTCCTCCAGCCTTGCACACATAAACACATTATCAGACCATATTCATCTTCTCTTCTGCAAACCACTGGATACACCCCTGCACACTCACATTCATATATACACAATCCCTCAAAGATATATGAATCCACAGAAGTTTCATCCACAAGGAGAAAGTGATAAAGAAACAAAGACAAATGCAAGAATGCATACAACCTTGTACAATTAATGCTTGTTGCAAAGTGTATTTTTATTCATTTTTTAGCGTTTTGTTTGCTAAATGCAAATGCCCAGGTGTGAATCCCCATTTTCAGTTAAGTTACAAAAAAATGCCAGTACTTAATTATACATGCAGAACAAAGCAATAATATATTCAGCCATGAAATTCAATCAAAAATGATTTATTCATCCCAAATTATACAACGAAGACAGCACTGATGTAGGGAGATAATAAAATATAATCAGAGCTATACAAAGGTTAATACAGCATATATCTATGTATCTATAGCTATAGCTCTATATATATCTATATCTGTCTATCTCTCTCTCTCTCTCTCTCTATATATATATATATATATATATATATATATATATATTTTTTTTTTCTTAGTATGTGTGTGTATATATATCTATACATATATATATATATATATATATATATATATATATGTGTGTGTGTGTGTATATACACACACACACACACACACACACACACACACATATTCGTAATGAGTATATCTTTATGTATCTTAAATGTTGCCATAACTGTGTGTACTTTACATACTTCACATTTTATTACATTACTGCTTTGTTTACACTAACTTACTGTAGATATAGTTCATTATCTTAAGACTGTGCTGTCCTTGAATTAGTACTACATAATGCCTGTGTTTTACTGCCATAAATGATGCAGAGGCTACTCTTTGATTAATGATTAGTAACCCAGAGTATTAATTATCGAGATGCTATGTAAATACAACTTGAACTCAAAAAAATGATAAAATATTGGGGGTGGAGTCTTCACCAAACATAGAGGATATCTGAGGTATTATCTGCAGGTAGTTTAGGAATACAAGTCCAAATAAATCAGCAGTTTTGTGGTCAGAATGAGTGCTGATACCAGAGACTCATTTCTAAAGGGATCTAGCAGCATACTGGAAAATTTTGTGGAACCCAATATAGTAATGAACCCAAAAGATTTGCAAAAAGGAGGCATACATAAAGAAACTGACACACCAGAATTCTGCACACAGCAGCCTGCAGATTAGAGACTGGATCAGTTAAAATGCACTTCTTAACAAGCTGCTTCAGGGCACCACTGAAAATAAAAGCACAGTGTTGAAAAATAAGAAAGATATTAAGAGATGGGTGGCAAGAATACAGTTTTTGGAGACTGCTACCTCACTGAACTGAACAAGGATCCAGGTATTGCGGGCCTGCATGAAAGATCAGCAAATAACAATTCAAAGTCTGAAGTGAAGGCCTGATGATACTGAAAACTGCCAAAGGTGTAATCGTCTATGCCTTGTGGGCTTCTGGATGGGAATGGAAAAGGGTGCCCTTGTGACATACCTGCAGGGTAACTTACAAAATGTGCTGCAGCTAGATAATAAAATCACTTTAGAGCAGGCTCACTGATCTTTAAAACCTCCAACAAAAGAAAAAACACAAATTTCACATTTTAAACTGAGGCAGACAAGGAGCTACTCCCATGCAGGGTGAGAGAAAGCAGAAACTTCTTATTCAATAGTCAGAAGGAAAACATACCACAACTTTTCTGTGGACATTGCGACTTGAAATAAAGCATCTGTAGACATCAAGGCTTAATTACAAATTTCAAATACCCAGCCACTAAACTAACCACAGCTATTTGAATCCCCTAAGGTGGCACAAGTTTCCTACAATCAGTGTTACAAAATTAAATAGTGCAGAAAACTAGTCTTAGTAAACCTGCTAATCAAAGTTTCCAACCCTTCTAGATTGCTGAGGCAATTATAACCACTCTGCAAGACTAGGGTAGTTTGCTGCAGTGGTAAAAACTTAGAATATGTTAAAGATGGAGAGACTTATAAGTGCAGAGAATATTCTAGAGCAAATCAAGATCCCAGAACAATTGTCCAGTAAAGAAGTTAATTGGAACTTGTTCCCCATCCCCACTCAGAATAGTTATGAGATGCTAGAGGGAGAGGCGATTACAGACATGGAATTGTAGAATGTAGACATGGCCTGTAAATGTCACAGAGCCTACAGAGGTAGACATCAACAAATCAACAGGCTCCTCCATGCTGGATCGTTCAAAAAGCAACAACAATCTGTTGACTAAGAGTTAAAAAGGCAAGAACCAAGATGAGAAGATGGGAACCTTATTTACATGAAGACTAGAATCCTGGGAATACAAACTGTTCTTCACTGATGTAAATAATACCTGCTAGTGTATAGGAGAGCCAGTGAGCTTGTGCGCTACATACAGTAAGTCAGCAGTGAGCTAGTGCACTACATACAGTAGGTCAGCAGTGAGCTAGTGCACTACATACAGTAGGTCAGCAGTGAGCTAGTGCACTACATACAGTAGGTCAGCAGAGAGCTAGTGCGCTACATACAGTAGGTCAGCAGTGAGCTAGTGCACTGTATACAGTATCAGCAGTGAGCTAGTGCACTGTATACAGTAGGTCAGCAGTGAGCTAGTGCATGACATACAGTAGGTCAGCAGAGAGCTAGTGCACTTCATACAGTAGGTCAGCAGTGAGCTAGTGCACTACATACAGTAGGTCAGCAGAGAGCTACTGCACTACATACAGTAGGTCAGCAGAGAGCTATTACGCTACATACACTAGGGCAGCAGAGAGCAAGTGCGCTACATACAGTAGGTCAGCAGTGAGCTAGTGCGCTACATACAGTAGGTCAGCAGAGAGCTAGTGCACTACATATAGTAGGTCAGCAGTGAGCTAGTGTGCTATATACAGTAGGTCAGCAGTGAGCTAGTGCACTACATACAGTAGGTCAGCAAAGAGCTAGTGCGCTACATACAGTAGGTCAGCAGTGAGCTAGTGCACTGTATACAGTATCAGCAGTGAGCTAGTGCACTGTATACAGTAGGTCAGCAGTGAGCTAGTGTGCTACATACAGTAGGTCAGCAGAGAGCTAGTGCACTATATACAGATGGTCAGCAGTGAGATAGTGCGCTATATACAGTAGGACAGCATATTTGTTGCCAGCTTGGGGGCGAATGGCTGATCGTATTTAAAGATGCTGTTTTAATAATAGTTTGTTGTTAAAGATTTATTAGAAGGGCTGTTTGTCTGTTTTTCTACAATTAATCTAAATTTTGCATTTAAAACATAATTGGCTATTAAATCTTCAGAGAATGCTCTTATCAAAAGTTGAATTTATTAAATACTGTTTGAATATAGGCATGGAATGTAATAAGAATTTGCATAGCTTACAATATATCATTAGAGGTTTCAGTTCGCAACCGAAGAGGAATGCAGCCATTTTATTCTTCATATCTGTTAAAACTGATCTAATTGCATTGCAGGAGATTGAGGAAAGAGAAGAGATGCTTGGAATGCCTGTTTGGTGGACACTGATAAAACATTTACTTTCTACTTCAAAGAGAGGAGTAGCTATACTTGAAAACACAAGGCTAGAGTGGGATAAGGTAGAAGACAGTAAGGTTATTTATTTATTTATTTTATTTACTTATTTCTCTTATTTTATTACCTGGATAAGTAAGCTGGTCCAGAGATTAGTTTCATTCAAAACCCAAACCAGGTAGTGGAGACAACAAGTACATTCAGATACAGTGCAGAAACAATCACTGAGTAGTAATCATAGTTGTTATGCAAATGTGTAAATTCAATTCACACTGTTTGTGGGTTTGCACAGCAAAGGTACAATTCATAGAGGCCATTTATGCTAATGCATCATGGCCACAGTGAATGGCTACAATTAAATTTAAGCAAATGAGCAAATAATGAGTTGTAATGAGAAATGATGTAAATCCTTGTATGTTAATAAATATTGCTGGTATAAAAGTATTACATTTTTGTGAGATTCTGCTCATTTATTCAGTGTGCCTGGCTTGGACATCTATGACTAGAAATATTTTTTTTCACTTGGTCTAACTGTTTCTGTGCTGCATTTATTGATTTTGTTGAATGTATCACTATTTTTCAGCTTGCACTTGTTAAAGAAACTCCATCTGTTTGTTACTGTACTGTTCTTAGGTTGTTTTAACAGTATTCTGATATTTCCCAAACTCCTCTGATACTGCAAAAGCTGTTATGAGATTGACAAAATTTTCCTGAGTCTGCCAAAATATTTCTAAGTTTTGCAAAGTTTTTGTGTGTTGTGAAGATTTCTCAGGGTTAGTAAACTTATTTCCAAAGATTCCTGATATTGCAGGAATTCTGACCTCTGTTGTAAAGCATGTATTTGATTGGTCTGAGGGTTTAACTCTGTAAAAGTCAACACAAATGAATGATTGGTGCCAAAGCCATAGTCTAAAAATAAATGCAAAAAAATGCATTATTACTCCCTTTAGCAAAATGGAATTCCCTACAAATTACAATATTGACAGCAGCCCCCCCAAGTTCCAACCCAGTGGTGTGAGACTTGGGAACACAGATTGATAGAAATCTAAATTTCAACTATCAAGTTTCCACAGTAGTAAGGTACACCTTCTATGCAGCGCACCTAATAAGCAAGGGCATAGCATCCAGGTCAAGGGATGTTATAATTCTGCTGTATACTCAGCCCTCATCATACTACTAATAGAGTATAATACACCCTTTTGAAAGTACATCACCAGACACCTGCAGCAGTTGGAGAAACCTCAGAGATTTCTCACTAAGAAAATACAGGGACTCCAAACCATGATCTACATGAACAAGCTGAAAGCCCTGTCACTTGACTCTGTCTCTTATAGGCTGCTGAGAGGTGACTTGGTCCTGGCCTATAGGGCAGTCCCAACCTTGCCTTAATGGAAATTCTGCACATCCGCATTTCAAATGGCACAAGAGTCACACGCTCGTCTGGGGATACTTAGGATTAACATGGCTAGCCTTGTAAAGGTTCTTGGGTCACTAGCCTAGTAACCTCCTATTTCCCAGTCTATCCGAAGTGCTGTCATGAGGATGTGATGCTCCTCATGGCTAAAACTGATCTTTCTCTGCCTGAATCCCTGCTGCTGCTACTGCTGCATCATTCATTTACCTAAAACAACATGCCAAAGTCATACACTGAAACTTTTGATCCCCTCATAAGACAAATAACACAACAATGAAAGCATGCTTGCCTTCATCACAAACAAATCAAAGATCTGAATACAAAAACATGTATGGTGACACAACACCTATATTCATATACACATAGTGCAAGTCCCAATTCAGTCAGTTAAACTTGTGTTGGAGTAACTTGTGCAACATTATCGACAAATTCAAGCACTTAACACACTGCCATCTTATGCCATTGCTAACACACACTTGTATACTTCCCTTACCACTGTCCTGTATTGATACTGCCAATTTTCATTCATGAGTGACATAGGATTATAGGATCATAGGCGGTTACCAGGCTAATGGCCCTGGGGCCTGTACAAGCCATCCCAAGAATTTATCTCCCAAAAGAAACCTCAGTCAGCACCTTCCGCCCCTGTCAATGAGGGACACAGGTGGAACTCCTGAGATAAATTTGAGGTTTCCCATCCACTCATCAAGGTTGTGCTTGAAGAGGGTCAGCGAGGTACTCTATTTGATGTGTATGGGAAGTCTATTCCAGAGAAGGGGCAGCCTCTGGGAGACAAACTTGTCTTTCCACCAGGTTTTGTTGATGTCACATATTAGAGTCAGGCCTTTTGAGTGGGTAATGCATGAGGAGCTAGACTTACGGATATGGAGCATCTCTAGAAGGCCAGGGTCCAAGATTGACTTGTAGGCAAGATACAGATCACCTCTGAGCAGTCTGTGCTATACAGATTAGAGTGATAGTGATTTGAGCCTGTCCACATAGGACAGGTGTTGGAGGCCAAGGATTTTCTTTGTGAGGTATTTCTGTGGCCTTTCCAGTCGGTGAAGATGTTTGGAGAGGTACATGCCAAATGGGGTGTTATACTCAATTATTGGTCTAATGAGGGAGGAGTATAGACAGGTAAGAACCTCCTTTTTTTCTGGATGCAATCCCTTTACTTATGAGATGAGCCAAGTAAAAGGCTTTTCTGACCACTGCCACTACATGATGATCAAATGTGAGATTGTTATCAACCTGAGTACCCAGGTCTCTCACCTCAGGTTGTGTGTTTAGGAGTTGCCACTGATGTGGTAATCAGAAGGGGCTGTGTTTTTGCTGAATGGTATGATGATACATTTTTTTGTGTTTAGCTTCAGGCCATGACTTTGGCACCAGTCAGTTGCTGTGAGACCTTCTTGCAGTATGTTAACATCATCTGGGGAGTCAATGACAGCACCCAACTTACAGTCATCCACAAACATGGTCAGCCACAGGCCTTTTGTCTTTGCCTGGACCGCTGAGCAGTAGATGCCAAACAGTATGGGTCCCAGGACAGATCCCTGGGGCACTCCACTACTGACAGGTCTGCTATTGAAGGTGGAGGCACCTATTTTGATTTTGAGGTTCCTGTCAGTGAACCAGTTGGCCACCCACCTGATGAGATAGGGATTTATGCCAAGTTGTGTTAGCTTTTTGATGATGCCCAAGTGGGGGATTGTGTCAAAGGCCTTGGCCAAGTCAAGGTAAGCTGTATGTACTGACTTTTCCTCATCCAGGGCCTTGGTGACAGTCTCAAAAAAGTCAACCAGATTCAACAGGCAAGGTCTGCCCTTGACAAATCCAAAATGGGAGGGGTCAAGTGCTTGGAAATTGCCTATGTCCTTGTTTATGAGATCCACAATAATACGCTCCATGGCTTTACAGATCAGACTTGTCAAGCTAATGGGGTGATAGTCTCCAGAGTCAGTAGTGGCACCACCTTTGTGCAAGGGGATGACAATGGCAGTTCTCCACTTTGCTGGAAAGAAGCCTATACTTAGGCTGTGGCTGAACAGGTTACTCAATGGCAAAGCCAGTTCTTGCTGGAGATGGTGCGGAATACAACCTGGGATACTATCAGGTCCCATGGAAGCTGTGTTTTTGCCTTGGATAGAGCCTTTAACACTTGATCTATGGAGATGTGAGGTGCGGGACAAGATTTGGGGATATCAAAAGGGCCTTTGGGGAGACAGGGGGATGAAGTTTGCACTGAACCTATCTGCTAGCAGGTTGGCTAAGTCAACAGGATCAATGTAAGTGATACTATTGAGTACTAATTCCGAATAAATCTGGGCTTTGCTATGGAGGTTCCTGATGTAACTGAAGGCTTTATGGTTTCCCTTTGTTTCTTGTTGCTGGATTTTTGATTCATAATTGGCTTTGGAGATTTTCACTAGTGATCTAATTTGCTTGTTGAGGCTAAGGAGGAAGCTTTTCCAATTTGGAATTTGCTCCTTTTAACCTTTGGACAACAGTTTCTTCCTTTTGTTGTAAAGTCTATGGATAGAGAATGCCCACCAAACAGGTTTGTGTTTCCTTGAGTATCAGGTTTTAGTTCTGTTGGGTATGGATGAGTCCATGCAGTTGTACAGGTGCTTGTATACTGCAGTAGTATACTGTTCAGCATAGTTGTCTGCATCCTCTGACAGGGGCGGTGGTGTGAAGCTACAGGTACCCACTCTTAGGAGACTGTAATCAGCCTTTGAGAAGTTTTTTAGCTTGATTATGGTTGGGGGGGGGCATTGGGTGAAATAGAAACTTCAAACGCGACAGTCTGATGATCTGATCTCACCAGGGAAGAACATACTATGGGAGTGGTGCAGCGGTCATCCATGTTGGTGAGAACCAAGTCCAGAATGTTATCTCCGCTTGTGGGGATGAGATAGGTTGGTCTAGTGCATTAGAACTGATGAAGTCAAGGAATCATTGAGTGAGTGCATTAGTGCAGGAATAGTTCACCCAGTCTATGGTGGGGTAGTTGAAGTCACCACGGACCAGGGTATTATGGGGTACCTTGATGGAGTCAAGTAGACCTGGGTAAGAGGTGTGGGTATCCTGAGTCATGGAGGGGGGGGTCTATAGCTGGCTATAACTTAGGTGGGTGTCTTGCCAACTGTCAGTTGCACCTGGAGTAGTTCCAGTGTATCATGCTGGCAAACAAGTCTGGAGGTGTGCCTGTCCTTAATGAAGATAGAGACTCCACCTCCCTTAGTCTTCCTGACCGCATTTTGGGGTCAGAATGTGTGGAATGAGGTGAAGCCTGGTAAGACAGGGGTGCTCTCCACAGTCCTGAATCATGCTTCCGTGACTGCACAGACATCAGCATCTTCCAGTACAAGGAGAGCCTCCAGTGAGTGAATTTTCAGGTTAAGGTTCCTAGCATTAAGCAGCATGACCTTCATTTTGTGTTTTGACAGATCTTTTATGTTGAAAGATTTGTCTTTGGGACATTGCCTAAAAAGGCACAATGGGGAAGGCGAGAGCCTTGCCGAGGATCCGGGTTCCCAGTGGTGACAAGTGGAGGCCATCTCTGACAAAGCTTCGAGGCCTGTCAACCATGTCATCCCAGGCAGACAGATACTGTATCCTCCTGGAATGACACCAGAAACTAAGCCAATTGTTTAAGTCAATTATTTTTTGGTATTGTGGTAACATTCTTGGTAAAGGTAGGATGCTGCTTAGGGCTAGGATCATACCTGCCTAGGACACATATTCTGAGAGCTCAATCATGTCTCTCGTCATATAGTCCAGGGATGAACTTCTCAAGTCATTCATACCAACATGGACAATGACAGAGTCATACTTGTACTTGTTGTGGAGAGACTTAAGTGCATGCGTGATGTGGCGGATTCTGACATGAGACAGACAACTGACCATGACCTTCTCCTTGTCAAGCCTGGTGAGGGGGATATCGGAGTGTCTCACAATTGAGTCACCAATGACTAGTATGTTTTGTTTATTGTTATGCCTTGTGGGCTGTGTTTGTGAGACACTGGTGTGTTGTCTGCTCTGTGCGATGTGTTTGGTGTTATGTTAGAATGTTTGTGAGTGTTTTTTGGATGTTTCTGCTGTTTAGGTAAGTTTTTATTGAGGACCTCTGCATAGTTGGGTGTGAGTTGTGCTTTGCTATGTGATGTGAGTGGTATGGAGTTTGTGCTGGCAATCTCCTCTTTGTCAGGAGTACTGACTGCGTTGCGAGAGAGCATGGATTCCAGGTTACTGATGTAGATGCATTTCTCACAAGTAGAAGAATTATGTACTAGGAGAAGAGGGCTGTCAGTAAACATTAGACAGTTGCTACACTGTCTCAATATGCCCATGTCGACCAGGCTGGCAGGAGAAACTGATGGGAATTGTCCAGACTTAATGCTCCAAATACTTGGGCGAACTTATGGAGAGAGGATTTTGATAAAGGTTTGTCCACAAAAGTGCAGACCATAAAAACCTTCTTAAATCTAAAGTAACTGGCCTGAAGCACAAGTGCTAACATGTTTAGAATAACAGATACATTTAATCAGGCTACTAACAAGCAGTAATAAATGCAGCAGAATAAAAGCACTCAAAAACTAAAGAGCACTCAACAAAAATAATGTGATAAAGTAGGAAGAACACAATTACTGCTGAATATGGTGTAATTGTTTTTTTTTTATTAAGTGGAAAGGAGAGGAAACAGAAGATAGTTCAAGATTAAGAAACTTAGGAGCTGGCCTTCCCAAATGCTCTCTCTGTACTCAGTGGACTGAGTTGATGAGATGGGACAGGGAGTTGTGTCCAAAATATAAGAGTGACCAAAATCAATTTTACAGCAGGGGTGGGCAATTCCAAAGCCACCAAGTTTAATGCAGACAGAATACAGAGGACAAAGGCCAGCAATAAACGATGAAGCACATATATAAATGCAGTACAGTGCAAATCAAGTGCAAAAGTGTATACTTATCAGTCTGGTATATACGATGGTTACAGAGTCCAACACAGCCAGGTAGTTAGCTCTGCTAATCAGATCTTCACTATTTCACAGAATGTAAGTCTTTGTACTAGAAGTACAACAGAGTAAATAAACCGCAGGCAATTAGATAAACACAGAGGTATTTGGCAAGAGCTAACACCTTAGGTGGGCTGACCCCACTGAAAGCAAAACAACCCCCACCTGAAACTAGCTACTGAACTACCCTGAGAAACAAACAATGCAGACAGAATGCAGAGGCCAGAGGCCAGCAATAAACAATTAAGCAAGACAGTTCAACATTACTCAGTAAAGCGGTGTGTATCCTGACACAGCAATACACTGTTGAAAATGCAGTACATCAGACATCAGTCCCTTCAAAATATGTACTAATATCTTGTGTAGCATGATCAGTAAATGCCACAAAAATGAATTTCCAAATTATCTTACACATTGACATATGACTTCTTCCCCATACATTTCCAGTGCTGCTGTCATGAATATACATTAATAAATGACACTCATGTCATCAGTATTTACACAAATCATCTGCATCTCACCATCAGACCTGTAAAAGACAAAATTCTCCTGTAAATACTATCTAACATCAGTGTGAACTGCTTCCCAATCCTTTCTAATATTTGTACTATTGTTTTCTTATTTAAGTTTGCTGTTTCCTAAACAATTTGCCTCCTATTTTGAGTGATCACAAGTTAATATTACTTAGTTATATCTATGAATTGCCCTGTGGATATAATCCTGAATTGGAAACCATGCTTTACTTGGGCCACAACATACATTACATCATCTCATATCCTCACACTTGAGGAGGTGTCTCACTACAACTGTTAAACGACAAGCTATTCAAATGACAGCATCAGTTTTCAATCCAGCCCTTCCAAAAGAAATGTAGAATAAACACTTGTAAGAGGAAACAACATCTACACATGAACATAGAACATGTGGGTGACAACACTGTTAAAATGTACACTGACTATAAGCAGTGACATCGGGATTTGTAATATATAGTTAACATCACAGGCTAATGATGGTTTGCTGATACACAATCACAACTACAGATTTATTTGACAAACTGTGACACTGTACATTTCAATGGATGACATCACCATTGTATATTACCTTAATGTTTTTGCTAAAACGTGATCACACAGCACAAACACACTGTAGAAATATATACTGTACCTCACACATGTATTGCAGCCTGTTCTGGACAGTAAAAGGAAGAAACACACACTCACAGATGACAGTCATTCCTGTATTTGAACTCCTTCCCTATGTACTGAAACAATCTACATACAAGTGTATTAGACTGACATGCCACACACACACACACACACACACACACACACACACACACACACACACACACACACACACACACACATGCACACACACAGAATCAAGACAGTCTGACACAACCACATAAGTGTATTATATGCACATGTCACGTGGTGTGAGAGTGCATTAGTGAAATTATGACCTCATCAGTGTGTTGCAGACAGTATGCTTTTGTGGACAGAGTGAAAAGGGGATGTGGGATTGATCTGACCATGTAAATGTTTATCTTGAGTAGGAGTCAAATGAGCACACCTGCTGAATTAATCTGTCAGTGATGCAATGGATCCACCATCACACATACAAGTTAAATGTTGTGAGATTAGAACCCCTACCCATCTAGTTATACAATCTAAAGAGCACAGTATTTAATGTAAGCACCACTGCAGAAGTCTGACTTTTTTAGTGTGACGATGCACTTTATAGAGGATGACATCAGCATTGTGTTGTAGAGAAGATGACACTGGGAGAAAGAAGGGTCTGACATAGATGTGTATTCACCCTGCTGTATAACGTTTTCTCCATGCTACTGCTTTATTGAGGCCCATCAGTAGTTACGGTCATACTTATGCAACACCACCACACACACACACACACACACACACACACACACACACACACACACACACACACACACATGCACACACGTCATACCTCTCAACCTCTTAAAGCAAAAAATCTGGACAAAGCCATAAATAAAAGTAGGACAAAGGCCCAAAAATATGGACAATTTTTAAATATTGCTTTTGCAAACTTAGAAAGTTGACAGAATAACAGGTTTTGCATTAGCATGAGTTTTCTGAATGGTATGAAATTTAAAACTCAAACCTTTGTCATTATTTTCAAATTTCAATCTTTAATGATTTGCCACTAATTTGTCAGAAAAAATACAATTTTATGAAAAATGGACTGAAAATATGAGACAAAAATCTGGACATTCTGTGAAAATATGTACAGTTGGGCACACATACACACACACACACACACACACACACACACACACACACACACACACACACAGCTGTGAGATTAACCCCTACCTATCTAGTTATGCAAACTAGAGGAGACATTACTAAATGCAAGTGATGCGAAGCAGAGAAGATAATGGCAGGAGAAGGATCTGATATTGATGTGGACCCTGTAGTGCAAAATTAACTCTAGACTACTGTTTTATTTAGGCCAGCAGTAGGTCTGGTTATATTTGCAGAACTCCATACACACACAAGTTGACTGTTGTGAGAGTAGAACCCACTACTTATCTAAAGGACACAGTACTTAATGCAAGTGTCACCACAGAAATCTGACTTCTACAGTGTGAGACTGCATTTTATAGAGAATGACATCAGCACTGTGTTGCATTCTTGCAGAGTAAATGGTGTTAGGAGAAGAGTCTGGCACTGATGTGGACTCAGTCTACAGTGTAAAACCATCTCCAGGCTGCTACTTTATTGAGGTCAACATTTCTTAATTCATTTTTAAACAACTCCACACACACACACACACACACACACACACACACACACACACACACACACACACACACACACACACACACACACACACACACACTCACACATTGACTGCTGTGAGATTAGAACCCCCTACCTATCCAACTATGTGATCTACAAGACACAGTACTTAATGCAAGCACTACTGCAGAAGTTTGTGGGTGTGCACTTTATAGAGGTGGACATCACTGTTGTGTTGCAGAGAAGATGACATTGGAAGAAATAAAGGTCTGATATAGATGTGATCTTACCCACAGTGTAAAGTTTTCTCCAGGCAACTACTTTATTGAGGCCCAGCAGTAGTTAAGGTCAAACTTATGCAACTCTATGTGCACACACACAAACACACACACACTTTGACTGCTGTGAGATTAGAACTTCCTACCTATCTAGTTATGCAATCTAGAGGAGACTTTACTTAATGCAAGCACCACTGCAGATGTCTGTATTTTATACTGGGAGAGTGTACTTTATAGAGGATGACATCAGTGTTGTATTGCAGAGAAGAGGATGTTGAGGAAGGGTCTTACACTGATGTGGACTCACCCTGTGGTCTAAATTTGACTCTAGGCTACTATTTTACTGAGGCCAGCAGTAAGTCCAGTTATATTTGCACAACTCTATATATACATGCACACACACACACACACACACACACACACACACACACACACACACACACACACACACACACACACACACACACACACAAAAGTAGACTGTTGTGAGATTAGAATCCTCTATTAATCAAATTATGCAGTCTAGGATCACAATACTTAATGCATGTACCACCACAGAAGTCTGACTTTTACAGTGTGAGTGCACTTTAAAGAGGGTGACATCCGAGTTGTGTTGCAGAGTGTTGGGAGAAGAGTCTGACACTGATGTAGACTAACCCTGCAGTGTAAAATTAACTCCAGCCTACTTTTTTAATGTGGCCAGCAGTAGATCAGATCATATTTACACAACTCCATAGAAAACACACAAGTTGACTGCTGTGAAATTAGAACTCCCTGCCTGTCTACTTACACAGTCTAGAGGAGAAACTACTTAATGTAAGTGCCACTGCAGAAGTCTGATTGTTACACTCTGGCAGTGTGGTGTAAATAGGATTAGCTTCTCATTCTGTGTCAGAGAAAATAATGTGATGTGGAATGTTTTGTGCTAATCCATATTTGTTGATATGACGGAGTAAGTACAATGCTATGATCAATAATTCATACCTACTGCTGACCTATGTCAGTTATGCTGTCATAAAGGTATATTGAAGAACTGAGAACATGTACCTGTGTTACATATATGAGACACACAAAGTTGTGAAGGACAGGATGGACAATGAATCATTCGTGGACCATCAGGTTATGATAATTGTATCTTAATGAATGGTACTGATATTATCAATAGTATGAGCTCATGCAATGTGGACTGCCAAAATACCAAGTTATACTTAATGTTCCAATGCAAGATGGATAAATAGGATCATAGGATCACAGGAAGTTACTAGGCTAATGGCCCTGGGGCCCTTACAAGCCTAGCCAAGTTCTACCTTTATTTCCATGATCAGCACCTATTGCCCCTGTGCAAGAGGGACACAAGTGGTATCCCAAGTTGAATTTGTGGTTACCCATCCAACCATCCAGATTGCATTTGAAGAGGGCCAATGAGGTCCTCTGTTTGACATGAAGTAGGAGTCTGTTAAATAATAATGGAGTATGCATGCCAAGGCTGTAGGTGGCCGTATATCATTTGTAAGTGTCAGTGCTGCAGTGCAGACTCAACTATCCAGAATGAAGTGGTCAGTTAACCACACAGGTCAGTGCATTTCACATGAGGACATTAATCAATTCCATGTAATGAAGTAGTATAATCCAGTAAAAATAATTATTTTTGTTCAAAATGCCTTGCTGACAATGCTGAGAAATGTATTTGCATGGATGTTGGCAAAGCATTAGCTTATGTGTTATGTGTTGAACTCAGACTGTGAGGTAACATTGATTAGTGGTGTTCATTGGTGCTTCCTGCCAACCTTTGCACAAATAAGAATCAGAGAGGAAATGTTGTGATTCCAGCTAAATTCACACCAGATCTGTTTTACCTTGAACATGTTGTATACATATGTTTTGCATTTTGTTATACTTTTTCATGTCCAGGCTAAAGCTCAATTAAAAAATTAAGTGTTTTGCTTGTCTTCTCTATTTGAGCAATGTAGGCCTGCTAGAAAACAGATTACTCTGCTGAAAGAAAAATAATTAATTTGGTTTGCCTTCTGTAGCACAAGCAGGTTTAGTGGCAGTGCACGGTCGTCAACAATCTGAACACTACTTATTGGAGAAAATCCACATGTCAGCCTACCTTCCTCTGTGACATAAAGTGTAAGCTCCCTGAGCTGAATGAAAAAGAAAGCTGAAGCAGGGTTCAGCTCCCGTATGTGGATCATTTTGGAAAGGTGTCAAAATGTGATTTCTATAATTAATTTTTTATCATGACTTTAAGAATACCTAGGAATGACTATCATAAATATTTTGCCTGGCCAAATTGTGCCAGTAATAGCTACTAAAATAATTTTTTATACCTACTACTTATGAGACAAGCTTCAAGGGAAAGCACAAGTTAATTGCATGCACAATGTTGTATAAGGCAAAAACTCACTACATTTTGCAATAACACTTAAAATGCCATTAACATCACATATTGCTATTGCTCATTGCCAGACCTCATGCAAACTCTAAGGACTACAACTGATAAAACACAAAGGGCTTAGACAGATAGATAGGCAACACATTCACATGAAACACACTTATAAAAACAGGCAGGGTGAGTTTCACCTAATGCTGGATTTGAACCACTGTCAAAATGAAAATTTAAGTTTATAGACCTGATCAGCACACCACAAAGGAATTCATGCTACACACACATCAAAATCACACATTTGAAAGAACAATGACAACCCATTCATCCAATGGAAGATGTAGGTATTATTCATCAGGAAAGTAATGAAAATATGAAAATGCCATAAGATGACATTTACACCCATAAGCATAATCAATAGTCAACAGTACAATGGGGGTGAGAGAGAAGAGGTGAAGATAGAGACAGATATACAGATTAATATGAAAGCTTGGTGTCATGGATCATTAATGCACATCTTTATGGTGTGTCCTCAGTATTCATCAGTCATGTTCTGTATCAGTAACTGATGGCTCTGGGATTCAAGAAGCTGTGGGACAGGCAACACCTGATGAAGACATGAGTCGAATAAGAGTAGTTTACTAAATTTTCCTTATGGTCGTGGATGTGTTGGGAAATGCTTACCTGGATAAAAAGTAAGATATGTATCATGTAACATGTCATAGAAGTACAACATCAGAGTAAGAAATATGTGACATACACCTGTAACTCAACCCTTGATACTATAGCCAAAAAATAATCTTCAGACAACTGATTTATATCAATAGTCCACATAATAGTCAAAGAACTGTTAGAATAACAGTTTCCAGTGATTCCCTTTACTCTGACTTTACTCTGTATTCCAATAGCACAGCATGTTTAGCCACCTTTTTATGTGCCATTTCTGGTCATACTTGTTGTGTGTGATTCTATTTTTTGACCAGATTAAATGTGCGAAAATGGGGTTGACAGGAAAAATGGCAAAATGGGGGGGGGGTCAAACAGAGGGGTGGAGGAATGGCAGGCCATTCCACAGTGGTCAGTCTACCTCTCTCTGCTGCATGTCAGGATTTCTAAGCAGAAATATATGACAACAGAATGTTTTTGATATCTTGGTAAAGCCCTGACTGCTGTCTGCTCCTGTTCCAGCATCTTCTGCCTCATTCCATATTCCTCCTGTGCTATTACCTGCACTAGTCTCTTGAAACCAACTTGCCTGTGGAAAGAATCCTATCAGAATCACTTCAGTGGCATCTAACAGCCTAATTTCCCTGCATCCTGTTTCAAGAAAAATAAGAAATTCCATATTCCTCCTGTGCTATTACCTGCACTAGTCTCTTGAAACCAACTTGCCTGTGGAAAGAATCCTATCAGAATCACTTCAGTGGCATCTAACAGCCTAATTTCCCTGCATCCTGTTTCAAGAAAAATAAGAAATTCCATATTCCTCCTGTGCTATTACCTGCACTAGTCTCTTGAAACCAACTTGCCTGTGGAAAGAATCCTATCAGAATCACTTCAGTGGCATCTAACAGCCTACTTTCCCTGCATCCTGTTTCAAGAAAAATAAGAAATTCCATATTCCTCCTGTGCTATTACCTGCACCAGTCTCTTGAAACCAACATGCCTGTGGAAAGAATCCTATCAGAATCACTTCAGTGGCATCTAACAGCCTAATTTCCCTGCATCCTGTTTCAAGAAAAATAAGAAATTCCATATTCCTCCTGTGCTATTACCTGCACTAGTCTCTTGAAACCAACTTGCCTGTGGTAAGAATCCTATCAGAATCACTTCAGTGGCATCTAACAGCCTAATTTCCCTGCATCCTGTTTCAAGAAAAATAAGAAATTCCATATTCCTCCTGTGCTATTACCTGCACTAGTCTCTTGAAACCAACTTGCCTGTGGAAAGAATCCTATCAGAATCACTTCAGTGGCATCTAACAGCCTAATTTCCCTGCATCCTGTTTCAAGAAAAATACGAAATTCCATATTCCTCCTGTGCTATTACCTGCACTAGTCTCTTGAAACCAACTTGCCTGTGGAAAGAATCCTATCAGAATCACTTCAGTGGCATCTAACAGCCTACTTTCCCTGCATCCTGTTTCAAGAAAAATAAGAAATTCCATATTCCTCCTGTGCTATTACCTGCACTAGTCTCTTGAAACCAACATGCCTGTGGAAAGAATCCTATCAGAATCACTTCAGTGGCATCTAACAGCCTAATTTCCCTGCATCCTGTTTCAAGAAAAATAAGAAATTCCATATTCCTCCTGTGCTATTACCTGCACTAGTCTTTTGAAACCAACTTGCCTGTGGAAAGAATCCTATCAGAATCACTTCAGTGGCATCTAACAGCCTAATTTCCCTGCATCCTGTTTCAAGAAAAATAAGTAATTCCATATTCCTCCACCTGCACTAGTCTCTTGAAACCAACTTGCCTGTGGAAAGAATCCTATCAGAATCACTTCAGTGGCATCTAACAGCCTAATTTCCCTGCATCCTGTTTCAAGAAAAATAAGAAATTCCATATTCCTCCTGTGCTATTACCTGCACTAGTCTCTTGAAACCAACTTGCCTGTGGAAAGAATCCTATCAGAATCACTTCAGTGGCATCTAACAGCCTAATTCCCTGCATCCTGTTTCAAGAAAAATAAGAAATTACATATTCCTCCTGTGCTATTACCTGCACTAGTCTCTTGAAACCAACTTGCCTGTGGAAAGAATCCTATCAGAATCACTTCAGTGGCATCTAACAGCCTAATTTCCCTGCATCCTGTTTCAAGAAAAATAAGAAAGTATGTCATTGGTCTCCATAACCTGCTAATAACATTGTAAACTATTGTATACCTTTGTACCAAACCCTTTAAGAGATATAACGTAGGCATTAGGCCAGGACAGCCAGCAGTCTCTACCTCCCCTCTTGCATTACTATCACCTGCCTCGTAACCTACACAACAACTCCTATTTCTTGCAGTCACCCCCTCCCAGTTCTATAACTAGCTTACTCCCTCTCTAACTCACCTGCAATAGCGGACCCAGCCACTAGGTGGCACCCTTAACCAGCTTTCACCTCTTGTTTTACCTTCTGCTCTCTTGTTTCCTTAACTAACATTTGGACCTCCCAGACCATACCTTGTACTCTCTCCTTACCCTTTATTACTACTGTCTGCAACCACCTTCTCCATCTCAGACTCCTTGCTTATCTCTGTTCTTACCTACTCCTCACTACCAATCTTAACCTTAGTATCCAGCTCTGCTGATTGTTTCTTGTCAAGCCATTTGACTACCTGCTTCTACCCGCTCCCTACCCCCAATTCCCACCCACCCCCAGGGGTCCTAAACTTATAGCTCCCTGGACACACCCCCTACTCTGATCTTCCAATCCCTCTCCCTCCCACTCTAACTTCCTCCCACACCCACCCATACCCTTTCTCAGCCATACACTCACACTAACTCTATCTATTTCTACCCTTTATTTCTTCCACTTACACCTCCTTATTATACTCCTTTTTACACTAAGACTTACCTCTTTTATTGTACTCCTGTCTCTGTTTTACTCCTATCCTCTCTTTTCTTTCCTACATTGTTCTATACTTCTACTCAACAATAAAACACACCTTTCTACTTCATCCTCTCATACTTCTCTCACCTTTCACAAACACTCTTACTTCTACTATGGCTCCATACCTGCCAACCCAGATTGTACTCTCTACTCTACTAGTTTCCACCCTATGCTCAATTTACCTCCTATTCCTCTATGAGAAACCATTGTATGTCCAACCTTTCGATCCACATAAACACACTACAACATTTCTCAATCCTCTAAATTCATATCCATATATTTCTTCTACCCCTAACTATCACCTACCTAGATTCCACCGACTGTCACATCTCAAATATGTCTTGCCTTCTGATAACAAAACTAAATTTCTAACCTTTCTAAAATGTAACCTCACTATGAAACCTATCAGTCTTAACCTTCAAGCTGGAGATATCCACCCTAACCCTGGTCCAACTTTCCCCTCTCCCCTAATGTCCATACCCAAACTCAATAACACCTTCCTAATAGGACATCTTAATACCCAAAGCATAAACAACAAAATACCCTACCTGCATTCCCTCCTTCATATACATTCATTTGACATTCTCTGCATCTCTGAGACCTGGCTAAAGCCCTCCACTAAAGACACTGAGATTACTCCCCAAGGCTACAATATGGTAAGACTTGACCGTCCCAACCGCAAAGGTGGTGGAGTTGCAATTCTTTATAAAAATCATCTAAATATTACTACCCTTCCTGCCTCTCCAACTCAAGATAGCAAGGTAGAAGCAATCATTTCAAAACTCCAATTAAATTCCAAAAAATCCCTTTATATTATATGTATGTACCTACCACCTGGTAATAACATACCAATCCTTGAAAATTACCTTAGCTGGATATCTGCCACATATCCCCAAGAAACCAACATACTAGGTGACCTGAACATAGACTGGAATAGCATTACTGCTGATAATCCTTCTTCTCATATCAACCTCAATGGTTTTTACCCAAACCATTACTTCAACTACTAGGCTCAACAAACATAGTAATAGAGAAAGCATTTTAGACTGGATTCTCATAAATAAAGTCAAAGATAGTTACAAAGTAGGAACCTTGCCAGATGATGTTAGCGATCACTCCTTAACATTCATAACAAGGGAAAAGGCTGATTGTGTAAACCCCTGCACTATAAGAAACATACGCACCATTAAACACTTTAATCCAGAACTGTTTCAGTTTGAACTTAGTGCATGTAACTGGAACCCCTTAAAAACACTCCCTCTTGAAAATGCAGTACTATACTTTAACTCTACTTTTTTATCCATTCTTGACTTACATGCTCCTGAACGTATCATTAGAATTAAATCTAATGCTGCCCCCTGGCTCTCCCATGAAAGCAAAAAACTTATTCTCACTAGAAATAAAGTCTGGGCCACATGGAGATCACACAGAAATAACCCTGATCTTCTACACTTCCGCCAGCTTAGAAATCTAACCAAAAAGGCAATAATAGCTGATAAAAAGAAATTCTACTTCGATCTACAACAAACTCACCTTAATAATTCTAAACTCTTTTGGTCTTCAGTCAATAGACTCCTCTCCCCAGGAAGTTCTAAAACACCTTCCCCACTTAATGCTGATCCTGATACCCCTCAACAAACTGCAGATGCTTTCAACTCTTTCTTCACTGAAACTATACAAGCTCTTGCTAATCAATTGAATGCTAATAACTCACACCCAACATGTAACCTTACAAACTCTTCCTTTAAATTCTCTCTACATCCTATCTCTACATCTTACATACACAGACTCATTCTCAAACTAAAACCTTGTACCCCCTCTGCTGACAATTTACCTTCACTCTTTCTACAAAAAGCTGCCAAGGCTATCGCATATCCTATTTCTATACTCATAAATAGGACAATCAAAGAAGGTATCATCCCAGATATATGGAAGGTCTCTCACATTATCCCACTCCATAAAGGTGGTAACTCCATAGACTACTCTAACTATAGACCTATTGCTCTCCTCTCTCCTCTGGCCAAAATTATGGAGAAATGTATACACCATCAGCTTGTACAACACCTCTCTCTCCACAACATCATAGCTAACTGTCAACATGGCTTCAGACCATATCATAGTACTACTACTGCCCTCCTTTCCTTTGTAGACACTATTAACCTGAACCGTAACAACAACCTACTCTCTTCTGCCATCTTCATTGACCTCTCCAAAGCATTCGATATGGTTAACCACTCTTTATTAATCAATACTCTTGAATCCCTATCTTTTGATATCCCTGCCATTAGATGGTTTACTTCTTATCTCACTAACAGAAAACAAGCTGTTCTCTGGAATAACCACATTTCTTCTCTTTTGCCTATTTCTATCGGAGTTCCTCAAGGCTCTATTCTTGGCCCACTTCTCTTTTCCCTCTTCATTAATGATCTCCAAAATATAATCCCTCAAGCTACTTGCATTCAATATGCTGATGATTCTACACTCATCTGCTCAGCATCTTCCACCTCAGAACTTAGATCTCATACTCAAAAAGTCTTTAATACTGTCGAAACATGGTTCTCTAGTCGATTCCTCTTACTAAATGCTAAAAAAACTAAACTCCTCCTCTTCACCCCCACTTCCAGGACCCCCCCTTTAAACTTCACCATCTCCTCTAACAATGCCACTGTCATCTCTCCCGACTCTACCACTAAACTGTTAGGTATTACAATTGATAATAATCTCTCTTTCAACCAACACATTAACAACTCCATAAAACTTGTCAATAGGAAAATAGGATCCTTATATCGTATTAGACCATTTCTAACACCTTCCTCTAGAACTAGGATTGCTCACTCCCATCTTCTTTCCACTCTTCTCTATGCTTCTCCCATTTTTACCAACCTCAAGAAAAGCAACCTTACCAAATTGGCTACCTGCTACAATAACATTGCTCACTTCGCTACAGGGAACCCCTACAGAACACATCACTGTCTCAACCTGAAACCACTAGGCTGGCCAGAGTTTCAAAACTATCTTGCAATCCAACAACTCACTATTGCCCATAAAATTCTGTACCAACCAATGAACACCCCTATACTCTCTCAACTCATAATCCCCTATAACAATCTTAACTCTCTCCGCTCCTCTAGTAAACTATTGGCTAGTTCTATAAAATCAAATAACACTACTGGTGACTCCCTTTTTACCAATTCAGTAGGTACAAAATGGAATTTACTACCTAGCAACATAACAAAGATTACATCATTACCTCTTTTCAAACAAAACATTAAACTGCACTTCCAAAACCACTGGCTGTGCACCTGTAGTAAACCCGATTAACTTTCCACTACTTATACTCTACTTCATAACTATCTCCTACTTCTTGCTTACTCTATCCTCCACTTGGCTTTCTTCTTCTACTGCCACTTGTCTTCCTAATTACTTCTTTGCTTGCTGACTGTCTTACTTGCTCTCTTTGCTTGCTGACTGTCTTACTTGCTCTCCTTTCCATAACTAATCCCTTCTAATTTCCCTTATTCTTAGCTCTCTTTTCACTTACTTCCTACCTGTATCAATATCTTACAAAGTATTTTTAACTTTATATAATGTTTTTGGACTTTAACTGTGTGTGGTAGTAATTATTTCATTTAATATCATTATCATACTTAGTATTTTATGTTTGTATAAGCTTTTTTTTTTTGGACTGTAACTGTGTGAGTTAGTATTTAACTCACTTAGTAATAATAAGGAACTGTAGAGTTGTTAGCTTTTGTCTCTTACAATCTTTCTTTAAAACACAAGTATGTTTTCCTTTATTGTATTCTCTGTGGAGCTTTTCTCCCCGGGCCTCTACTGAAAATGGAAATATCTCCAGCTAGACTAGCCCGGTCAACAAATGTAAAATAAAATAAATAAAATAATAAATTTTGAGCCATATAAAATATGCCTTCCTAAAAACTGAGGGAGAGAGAGCAGACAGAGAGAAAGGGTGGGATAAGACAAAAATGAGAGAATTAGATCCACGGCATATCTTATGAATATATAATTTCAGAAAATAAGCAGTTATTATTATCCAGTCTATGACCTTTGCCACATCCAGGAATGATGGGAAGGTCTTACTCTGTTGTACCATTAATCAATTGCACTGATATGATATCATAAATACAACTATTTATTACAGTGTTTCAATACTGCATACAATTACAATAGTTATTAGGCTTACAGTAAGACCTAATGCGCATATACATTGTGCCTCTATGAGGCAAGTTAACCTTTCTTGGTGCGCCTCCCTGTTTGCTGCAATGTTACAATTATCCCACTTAAACAATTATACACACATTCAGCTGTGTTTCAAAACTAAATCATTAATGACATATGCTACTCAGAAAAATGTATTCATCAAAACAATAATGGGACATTTCTTGCAACAAATATAATTATAATTGCCATTTGAATATAGTATCACCTTCCTAATCAAAGTGTAGTTACAAATTACATTCTGACTCCCTTTGCAAAAATAAGTGCTAACCGGATTTAAAGCCTGAATCACCTCTGTTCTGTCTCTAAAATCAATGCAATTACACCTTGTGCCACAGAGACAGTTACACAGCAGGTGGATGTTCTCCACTCAGTACTGTCCAGAGTGCTGATGTCCATGTATTGCTGCTAAACCTGTTTAGGCTACAGAAGGGTACCCAAATAAAATGTTTAACTTTTTTTGTTAAGCAGGTAACCTTGATTGACATCTCTCAGTATCAGGCAAATGCAGAAGTCAAGAAACAGAAAAAAAGCAGCATCTGAGGTTCTGATGAAAATAAGTCATAAATATTGAGTAATAACTTCTTCATTCCCTTCACGCAGTATGGATTTGAGCCCCATAGCAAATTTGTTATGGGTACAATATCACTGCTTTTGCAGTTTGTGCCACAGAAAAAGGTATGCATCTTGTGCACATCACTCACTCATTATTAATACTGCATATCAGTTCCAAAATAGTTAGCACTGATGAAGATTACAGAAATGAAATTGTTCACGCTTTCTTTCAACTGTGAGCCGTATATGCTCTCTGCTAAGCAGTACACAGGCCAAAAAATATATATAACAATTTATATTCCATACAACAAAACGCAAGTTTTATTTTCACATCTGCTGCAAACACTCCAAGCAAACCCTGCATCCTCTTTCCTGTTTCTTTAGGATCATTTCATTTAACCCATGTGCTACAATGACACATAGGTGTGATGTACAATTTCTTCTCTTACTGCTGTTCAGAGCGCTGTAGCAAGATGCACCTAAGACCTCCAAAATGTGCTACTGTTCACTTGCCAAATTAAATTTCTCAGTTTGTACCTTGGGCAGTGGACTCTTATTCACTTATTCAAAATGCTACCAGTCAACAGTGCACTTTGCCAAAACAAACACAAATGAGGAACACAAAAAAATGTCAGTAGTGACAAATATCAGGGAATAATAATGTAAATGCAGGATTGCAGAGTTTCTTAGATCTGTGTGTTACAACCCAATTATATGCTCAGGAAATATGCATTAAGTCTCTTAAACAGCACACTATCTAGGTTTGAATCCTCAAGTCAATGCAACAGCAACCCACACTTTGTTTTGTTTTTATCCATCTTTGCCACCAACACAGGACTAGAAAACATTAATTTCACATTTGCTTGAACATGTCTAGAGCAATGTGATATTGACAAATACTTTACACTAATAATAGCCCACACCATATTAATGTAAGTCTCCCAAAACTACCAGCTATTTCTTCTCTTTATTTTTTGAGCATCTTCCCTTCCTCTCAGCTTAACTACAGAAATGCAATGTCATGGGCATTTATTTGCATCTTTCTTTCTATGTGTAATATAGCTGACCAGCATTTCAGACAGATTTTAAGCAGAGGATGGGCAGCGTGCTCTTAGTACAAGGATATCAATGTCGTTAAGGTTGTTTTAATGACTCTCAAGGTGCTTACACTTATTATTTTAACTCTACTCTGCATGGTATAGACACTTCAGAGAGAAGAGTAATTTCAATATTGCTTGCTGTAGTAGTCAGAGCAATGAGAAAGAGTTGCAAGCCATTATCAGCTAACAATTGTCATTGTTCCTCCCTGCAGTCCTAGAGATTGTGCATGCAATCATGTAGCTACGTATACCATGTTTACATACCATACACCAAGTGATTTTTTTTTTTAATTCTGGAATGCTAATAATTTCACACCTCATTTGCATCTTCACAGTGCTCAGAGGGCTGAATATACACTATATAAAGGTAATGGTGTAGCTATAGAACTGGAAGGAGAGGAGTCTGGATGGAGACAGACAATTACTGCTAGTTATTTGGAGGAGATTGTTCTGCAAATTGCTGCACTGTTTCATAAGATATGTTTGTCCTCTTCATAAACTACTTACATGTTCATATTTTGAATACAGTTCAACATGGAATAGAAAGATGAATTTTGATATGTATTCAGTTCTAAAAATTCACTGCTGGTATATTGCACATATGTCAGTTTTTGCTGTGCTTTCCAGATTAGTATGGTTACATCACAGAGTTCTATTATCATTTGTTCTTGAAATTTTATGATTTACTGCAGACAACTGTATTGTGTTTATTATCAACATCAAGGGGTTGGGCATGTGTAGCTAATGGAGGAGTTAGGCTTCTCAGATGTCCTGTGGCAATCTCCACAACAATGATGAGACCAATGGAAATTGTTTGGGTGGTTGGACTTTGACTTTTTGTCTAGCTATTGATAATCCTGCCATCAAACAGTCATTTAAACAAATGCTGCCATCATTACAGAAATGTTAACAGAATGGATGTAATGCTAATGCATTACTGTTTCCTTTTTTTTTTCTTTTTTTTGTTTAAGGGTAGCTCACTTAGTTTGTGTGTAGTCTGAAATAAGCATTGTGTATTCAATTGTTTTGTGTTGAGGATGGGTGCCCTGATTTTTTGGAGAAGAATGTACTACAAATGTGTTTTTTTCTGTTTCATTTATTGATTTTCTTTTTTTTTTTTATTGATAATTTGTCAAATATTGCATGGAATCAAAAATGAAAATGATATATATACAATTGTAAAACCTATAAACTTTAAAAACATTATATAACTATATACATTGGTGTCTGTTAAGAAGAAAGTCATAAATAAGTTTAAAGTGTAACATGAAGTATGATATATAAGTTCATATATCTTGTCCATTTTCTCAATTATTTCTAGTACTTTCATCCAAGAGTTGTATAAAGTTGTAAGTCTGGTAGTTCTGTTCTTCAGAGTAGATATTTCCATTTTTCCAACTGTTCTAACTAAATTTTTAAATTCATTAAATGTAGGAGGAGTCTCACTTTTCCAGTGAATGGTGATGATTTTGCGAGCTGCTGCCATTAAAGTCCATAAGATTTGAAAATCTTTTTTGGCACACAATCCGGAACAGGAGAGTTGAATAAAATCATAGATTTTGATAATTGATAATTATCATTAAAAACAGTCTGAAAAAAATAATTAATATTATTCCAATACAAAGTAAGACACTTACATTCATAAAAAATGTGTTGCCAGTCTGCTCTTATTTTAGTCTGACATCTTCAACATAGATCTTCACTTGCATACAACTTAGATAATTTATGTGGTGTATAAAAACTTCTATTCAAATATCTCCAAGTGAATAACTGCAAGTTTATTGATAATGATGACTTCTTGGAAGATTTTAAGATAATCTTTTTTTTCCTTTTCGTTAGGTGGGTGATTACTTATCTGTGTATAATAATTCCAGTGGGTGTCTATTTGGTATATTTTTGTTGTTTTAATTATTTTGCAAATGTTAGATAGATATCCAGCACCTTGATAAGGTTTATTATTAATTATAATAATGTAATCAATAAATTTTGGGACAGTATGTCTAACTGTATCTTGCATTTGTCCAATTCTGTTTATAAGATATTGTCTTAGATTTTGCAAAAGTAGCCATGTGTCATTATTTATGTTATATTTTCTGGTTATCTGATCTTTAGTTAATATTTTCTCTTGTTCTACCAGCTGATGCCAGTAGCTTATTGAGCCTGTCTTGAGCATATTCATTTTCTGAATTTGGTATGTATCAAGGATAGTGGGTGTGAAGGCTATAGGAAAGATCAGAAAGAACCATGAATTAATATTTGGGACTTTGTTTATGAACGATTTAAATGTTGTTAGTGTGATGTTCATATATTTGGATGGCAGTTTATTATTTTTATTTTTGCCTTCTAGATAATCTTTTAACATCCAAACTAAAGGAAATGGTATTATAGTTAAATGATCTGATCTGTTGTTATGACTAAGTTCAGCATAGATCTGTTCATGTAATTGTTTCCATATAGGTTTGTAGTGAGCATTTAACCATAAGGTTATATTTTTAACAACAGACGACATAATATATATCTCAATATCAGGTAAATTAATTCCTCCATCTTCCCAGTTTGGTAAATGTTTAATTAAAGCAATTCAGGGTTTGTTTGGGAACCATAACAAATTTAATATTAGTTTATTATATCTCTGAGTGATATACTTGGGAGGTGGCAGTGAAAAACTTTGTATTAGATATAATACTTTAGGAAAAATAATTGATTTAATGAGGTATAATCTGTCTCCCATTGTAAACATATATTTGTTCCAGGTAGATATCGCTTGCTCTGTTTTATCTAGTGTTTTATTATAATTATATATAAGTAAGTCAGTTAAGTCTTCAAGTAGATCTGTGCCTAAATATACTATTTTATTATCCTCTGCTATGTATTTGGAATATTTTTTGTTTATATGTTCCTTTTTAGTATTACATGACATAATTTTTGTTTTGTTTTCATTGAACTGTTAACCTGAAATAGTTTGAAAATTATTTATTTCTTTAAACAAAGCTTGTAAAGATGCATTAGTGTCTGATAGGGTGAGAAGTATATCATCTGCAAATAATTGTAATTTAAGAGATAAAGTTTTGTTGATGCAGATGCCTTTAATATTACTATTTGATCTTATCTGATTTGCAAATGGTTCTATAAGTAATGCAAATAATAGTGGTGATAGGTGACAGCCTTGTTTAGTTCCTTTTTTGATTGGTATGGGACCAGATCTATATGAACCTAATTTAACATATGCTATGGAGTCTTTATATAGTGACTGAATAAGGGCGATAAAAGATGTAGGAAAATTATACTCTTTTAGGACTAGTGTAAGGAAATTCCAGTTAACAGAATCAAATGCTTTATTAATATCTAAGGATATTATATTTAAATCCAAGTTTGCATGTTTACTATAATCTATCAATGACAAAATTCTTTTAAGATTATCATATGTATTTCTTCCTTTGATAAATCCTGTCTGATCATCATGTATTAGCATGGGAAGAAAGTGTTTAATTCTGTCAGCATATATTGCCATGAACATTTTATAATCGATGTTTAATAAGGATATTGGTCTATATGACGAACATTGTTTCTCATCTTTGCCTGATTTAATTATTGGTGATATCAATGAATATTTCCACGAAGGTGGTATAATTATATTTTGATTAACTATGGAGTATACTTTTAAGAGTAAATATATAGCTTGATTAGGTATTATTTTATACATTTCTGATGTTATATTATCAGGGCCAGGTGCTTTATTTAATTTAAGCTTTTTAATCTATGATTTTAGTTCTGTCATAGTAATTGGTTTGCTTATAGTGTCAATTTGCTCCTGTGTTAATCTAGTAAGAATTTTGTTTTTAAGATAATTTTTTATATCTTTGTCAGGTTTTTCATGAATGCTTGAAAGGTTATCATAGTTGTATTGTAATCTAAAGGCTTCCAATATACTATTTAGATCTGTGACTTTTTTCTTTGTATTAGGGATATATAATTCTTTTATTTGCTTAGATTTTATTATTTTTTTTGTTCTATTAGCTAGTTGCCTCTGATGTGCTGGATTTGTTGAATAAGAATTTAATTTTATCTTTTCTAGGTTAATCACTGTCTTGTGATGTAAAATTTCCGCATATTTGTTGTTAATTTGTAGTAATTCTTGAATTAAATCTTTATTTCCTTCTTGAATTTCTAGTTTTAATTTATCAGCTTTCTTTTGTAATTCTAGCATGTCTTTATTCCATATTTTTCTTTTATTAATATACCAGGATAGTACTTTTCCATATATATATGCTTTTAAGGAGTCCCAGATATATATTTCTGAAATGTTCTCTGTGGTATTTAGTTCAAGGAAAGTTTTTATTTCACCTTCAAATTCTTTAAAGTCTGTTAATTTTGTAACATATGAAGGTATTCTTGTTATGGGATTGTTATTTATATGCATAAGCTCCATTTCAAAAACCAGAGCATTATGATCTGATAATGGACAGTTTATTATTTTGACATTACTTATTTTTGTTACTAGATCATTGGATATGTATATCCTGTCAATTCTGGAACTAGTCTTATATCTATGTGAGTAAAAGGTGTAAATTAATGAGTCTGGGTCTGAAAATTCACTTATATCTTTTATGGAGATTGCGTCTGTAAACTTTGAAACTTTCTTTGATATAGGTAACTTTCTTCTTTTACTTTTTGAATCTGTATCTTTGTCATCTATTATACAGTTGTAATCTCCAGCCATTATTAGACTACCTTTAGTTAAATGTAATATTTCTTCAGTATGATGTTTTACTGTTCCTACGCCAAGTCCTGATATCCAATATAGGTTAACTAAAGTGTATATTTTCCTATTTAACTCTATATTTACTAAGCAAAACATACCAGATGTATCTTGATAAGTGTCAATTATTCTAGGAGAAATAATTGTATTATGCATTAATATGGCTACTCCTCTCTTCTTTTGTTTGTATTGAGAACTTACTAATACTGTGTAGTTATTAATATTGAGATTGTTTATATCTTTATCTAATAGATGCGTCTCCTGAAGAAATACTATTTGTGGATTGTGTAGATTTATGTATTTATATAGACTTCTCCTTTTGATATTATTATTTAATCCATTAACATTTATAAACAGATATTTCATGTGTTGGTTTATGATTTATTTGTATGACAGCTGATATACATAGATTTAACTCTTGGTTTGCATTATATGTATAATTTACACTATTGTTTACATAGAAGATCTGCTTATCTTCTGTAGACACCAAAACAGTATAAGAAAACAATGAAACTTCTAATTTAACTAATTCTAATTTATTACACCTTTTCCTATCTCTATGAGGTAATATACCTCTTTGCATGAGTAACACAAGTACCCACACAAACCTTCTAAATCTGTGACTAATGTTTAAAGTAATCTCTCTTAACCTCATGCTTAGTATGTCACTATTTACATATATTAACAAGTTAATATGATCAGCTAATAGACAATTATATGCAAATTCGTGTGAAAGCAATAATATTTATACCTCAATAACCTGCTTATACTTGTTAAATCTTACTTGCAGAGTTTCTTATAATCAGAGTTACAAAAACAATTTTCCAATTACATTTAACAAAATTTGTTTCATCTTAGTACAACAATTCACATATCAATCCAACATGACACATTTGCTTTAATTCACATTGCAAAGACTCCAATACCTTGTTAGTTAGTTATTTTTGGCTAAGTTCTCATAATACCTATGTTCTTTTTAGATTGTAGTTTCATTATACTTGCAATTTGTTTAGGGCAATTTTCCACCGCTAGAGTCTCTATCATGTAATATCAGTGCTATAAGAATATTATTTATTCTATAGTTATGTGAATATTTCCCATTTTCTTCCTCACTCTTTATGAAATAATTAGATTTATTATTCTTTAACTTTTGAGAAAGTAATTTTCCAAGTCATATTCCAGAACTCTTTACTAAAATTGTGTTGGATTTTATGACAATATATGTACATATATATAAATATATATACATAAACTTATATATAATAGTCTTTACATATTTTAAGATTCAAAATACTGAAGTAAAACATAGTGAAGAGATAGGTTCCCGACCCACAGACTGGCCAGACTCCAGAAAAGAACCCCAATGACTGGACGGGAGAGAGGAGAATCACCCTGGGGATCATAACGGTTACCCTGGCAAACAGGTGTCCAGGTAAGCAAGCAATATGGAAAGAAATAGCCAGAGAACTGCAATGACTAGACTTATACAAGCCCCAGGGTCAATATTCTTGTAGCAATCTATGAACCCACACAGCTATTCTAGTATTAGAAATTCTTAATATTAATGTATATAACTATGTATAGAGTATTGCCTTTCTGTATATCTAACAATATTTAACTTTTTCTAACAATAACTATGCGTAGGTTGCTATTTCTGTTAGTATATAAAGAACCTATTAGAAAATTTGTCTGGTGTCTGTTTACTAAATCTAATCATATTTTATTTTATTTAGTTTAGGTGTGTTAAATGTTTAGTAATAATCAGTAACACTAAAGGGTCGACATGTAGTTTTGTAATTCAGGTGCACTAGCACTTTAAATAGTGCTCATTTTGGGATTTACTTCCTTGTCCAGGAATTCTGCAATTACGTTTTATTCAAAGGACATTATACGCAAGCATGAAGTGCTCGCAATGAGACATGAGATATTTGGGTGTTGCTTGCGTGTGTATTTAAGGCTACTGTCTCGTGGACGGGGCGGGAAAAGTAGTGAAGATTTTTCTTGATTTTCAAGGCATCGCTCGTGGTAATATTTATTTTTGCATATATTTATCTGTATTATATGCAAGACATTCCTATGTTATATGTGAGACATACTACATGACACCTGCTAGTAAACCAAACAGCACCAAATGCTTTACTTCTTATAAAAGATTCAATATGACATTCTAGCAGTGTAGAATAATTTACTGTAATAGCATGCAAGGGTTTAAACTCTTAACTAACTAGAACCATCCAGCACAACTCAATCATCTTCTATATACAGATTATTTTCCTTCTTCTAGTCGAAGAGTTTTAAGATGTGCTTGTTTTGAGATTTACTTCCTTGCCTAATGATATTGCATTTACATATTATTTAAAGGGTGTCATAGAAAATCCCAAAGTGGTTACAGTGAGAATTACAACCTTTATATATTACTTTTATGCATATTTGAGATTGCTGTCTCGTGAACGGAGCAGGAAAAGTAGTGAAGATTTTTCTTATCTTTCAATATCACTCGTGAAAATATTTTTCTACTGCATAGCTACAACACAGTTCAAACATCTTCAATAAACACAACATTATCCCCCCTTCCAGTAAGGAAGCTTTGTATATATATATATATATATATATATATATATATATATATATATATATATATATATATATATGTTAAAAACACAATAAGAGTCCATGAGGTGTACTGGGATGCTACAACATCATAATCCATACAACCAGACATGTGCGCACATCCAAGCTGTCTTTCTATTTCAGTGAAGCAAATCATTATGACAGCATTAATGGATTAAGTACTTTAACTATGCAACTCATTTAACATAAATATATAATTTTTCAAAAAATAACTTTTGTCCCGCTCCCCTCCCTGCCCCGATCAGAAAACTTAGATTAGACATATTATATGAACGGTGCATTCAAAGATTTTATAACAAATTGCCAGTATAGTTAAATATATGGTGAAATGGTTATATCTGGTTAAACCAGATATCCATTTGCATATATCTTGAACATATTGCTATATACATTTTGTTTTTGATGACTAAATCAGAGACGTAGAGAAAGAAAAACATTGTTATCAAGTTTCAAATATGTTTGGATAGACCTAAATGATAATGTTAATTTACCCAGTTTATATTTATTCTAGATTTTAAGTGAGATAAAATAAATAGAAACTGTACCTGATATATTACTGTGATTAATGACTGGAAGATTTCTTGTTAGTTTTTGTGACAATGTTTAAAGTTTTGTGGTACATGTAACATATAAGTTATTTGTCCTTTAGTTTTTTTTTTCTTCTGTTCAACAGTCTTCCAGTTGTTTACTTCTGCATTTCTTTTTGGTGTACTATTTGTCCAATCCATAGATTCTTCCTGTGTTAATATGTTGTTTGTAGTGAGATATTTTATTGCTGAATCTACTGTTTCAAATATTTGTATTCCCACTGGAAGGAATATACGAAGTCTTACTGAAAACAAAAGATGGGTCTTCAGTTGTTTCTTTTTCAAGATTTTTATTATTGGCATGAATTCTTTTCTTTTGAAAACCACTTTTGTAGAGTAATCATTGTCAAATCTAATTAACGCATCATTATATTTAATGGGTGAGTTACTCCAAGCATTTTTGAGGATGAGTTCCTTGTCTTGTGTGTAGAAAAGTTTAACAATTATTGATCTTGGTTTGTTTTTGATTAAAGATGCATTTCCTGAAGTTAACAATGACCTGTGTGCATGTTCTATTCCAAAAGAAAGGGCTTCCGGTAATTTTAATACATTTGGGATCCAGGTAGTAAGAAAGTTTATTATATTATCCCCTTCTGCTTTTTCTGGCAGACCATATATTCAGATATTATTTCTTCTCATTCTGTTTTCCATGTCATCTATTTTCTCCAGAAGATGTGTATTTTGTTGCAGTAAAAATTCAGTTTGTTGTTCTTCTTGCAGGAGTCTGGAATCAATGTCATTTAAAGACTGTTCAATGACAGAAATTTGACCTTTCTGTTGTGTGAACATTTTCTGAAGTTGTTCAAGTTGTTGAGTATTTTTCTTTAAAAGAGTCCAATTTATTATCCATCTTATCTATTTTAGTTGTCAACTCCTGGATATTTAAAATAAGTGAATGTAAATCCTTTTTGAATGTTGGGTCCTGAGGTGGATTCCTGAGATGGCTCATTCTGAGTAGCTGATGCTGCTGTTGATTTTCTAATAATTAATTTGACAGGAATTTTCCAATGAAAGTTGATAAAAATTGTTCTGATGATGCTCTGGGTATTAGAAAGTGGTTAGTAGCAAAAATATCTTCTTATTGTTGTTTTTTTCTCAAAATTCCTGTCAGAAATATTATTGAGGAAAGAGAGCTGTGAGAAAGTGCTGTTACCAGGTCGCCATCTTGGCTACACCCTCTCATTTATTGATTGATTGATTGATTGCATTGGGTTACTGGGATAGTTAAATGGGTTACGATGGCCCATTTTCAGCAGAGGCCTGGGGAAAAGTGCTCCAAATACATAATATCTTGAACAATTGTATACAATTCTACAGGCAAGATTTCTTCAGAATTAGAGTTTACACATATTTAACAAGAAAGAAAGAAATACACGTTTAAGCAAATATAAGTGGTTACAAAATGAAATAGATGTAGTTATGAAACATTTAAGGATGAATATAAAAAAGAGGAGGAAACATGAAAAGAGTTAAAATTTACAAATAGTTAAGGAGAGAAAAATAATACAGGAGTGCAAACAGATATCGGTGGTTACACAAGCAATAGATATACTTATGAAATGTTTAAGATGAATATAAAGAGGATGAAAAATAGGGGGATGGGAGAGAGGCTATGAAGGCAGAGGAGATTGGAACATAGAGGTGGAAGCATTGGAGCAGTTACAGATCCATGTAGGGGAGAGATAGTTATGTAGGGATGTTTTAAAGAGTGCAATGTTTTGGATTAGACCTAATGTGTCATGGAATAGAGTTCCAGTTTTTTGGCTACTGAATAAGAGTAAATAAGTTGGTCAGCTGGTAAATTTAGTTTGTAAATTTGTAGAAGCTGTTGATTTTCTTTTCTGAGTGATCTTTTAGCTATATAGTTGGAGAATAGTGAGCAGAGGGCAGGACATATAGATGGTTTGTATACTATCTTGTGAGCAGTGATTAGTTGTATTAGGTAAGATGATGAGGCAGTTCAAGCCAACGAAGAAAGTGTAGTGCATTGCAGTGGTGGGTGGAGTAAGAGGTGTTAGTTGCAAATCTAGCAATTTTGTTATAACAATTTTCAGGATTAGATTTTAGTGTAGATTGTAAATTGGTAAGTAGTGAGGCTCCATATGTAAGAGAAAGTAGTAAGTAGGCAGTGGAAAAAGTCTTTTAGTAGTGGAAGCAAGTGTTTGTCCCTATAAAGACGGCCCAGTTTCTGGTCTGTTTTTTTTATGTTGTGTTGGAGAAGTAAATTGAATTTGAGATGCTCATCTATTTTAACCCATAGTAGGGAGACTATTTCAATAAGCGTTTTATTGTTGAACTGTATGTTGAAGTGGTCTTTGTTTACTATGGAGATTTTTTAGGGAAAAAGACAAGTAGTTTGTTGGGGTTGAGTAGACAGCAGGCCAAGTTCCCAAGAAGAAATTCCAGGCATGTTATATGGATATAAGGCATTTATTGCCATATCAGAAGTATTAATATGTTACTAATTCTTCTGAAAACATTGAGATGTGTGCCTTAGAAGAGAAAAGAATCCAACGGAGATTCTGTTGGGTGAGTGAATGGTCAGTCTGACTGACTGTAAGATATTTTTAAGGGGAAGATAGGCAGATCACTACTTTCTTGTTCTTGTGTCATTTGCATTGTGATGCTTATTAGCCGTCTTTCCACTGCCTTCCACTTTTTCCAGGGACATGAGAATTACCATAGAAAAGACCATCCATACTTGGTAAGGCACAAACTTTCTTTAATTAGTAATAACCATTACTAAGATGTAAGTCTGGGGAGAGAGTAAAATGCATTGCCTTCCTTTAATATCTGAAATCATTTAACATGAGTGTTTAGAACACATTTTGGGTAATTTCCACTCATTATTTCTCTCTTTGTTGTGTTTGTTACTTATTATCACAGGTAATCCTGACAGTGTAGAACTTGTACCACCTGATGTCATAGTATTGGCTGCCTCTGATGATGATGATGATGGTGATTTACAGGCACAGTCAAGGGGTGCAGAGATTTAGTCTGACACTGAAATTCTGGATCATGTATCCACTGGCCTTATTTTGGACACAGTCAGTATGCCTATGTATACCCATTCCACTAAGCCCTCAGATATAGGATAAGTTGAGGGTGACAGAGTTGATCACTTGCACTGAAGAAGAAGAAATACTTATTAACACAAATGGATTAGGTACAATGAATGTATGAAAATCCGTGCTTTGCTATTTTCCTGCTTAACAAATGAAAGCATGTATCAAAACGCAATGGGAACAGTGTGTGCCGAAATAAGCACATATATTAAGCAGGTGCAAGAATAACTTCAGTGCCCTCCTGAATAGTAAATGTAATTATGTTTAAAATATTATAAGACACACATATGAGATAGTTAAAACAACCATCCTCTGTGTTCATTCTGCAGTAGAAAAGAAGACTTCTTATGAGAGACCCCAACAGAGCAGAAGATTAAAGAGGATGACTGGGTGTGCTTGTGAGAATGCAAAAAATATTTCCATTTAAAAATATTAAGTAATAAATTAGGTTTTTTCTATTTTTTTATATATTTTGTAGCTATAAATGCAGAAGTAAAGTGCTTTCAGATCTCAGTTGCAGCACAATCCATACCAGCAAGAAATTTCAAATGCATTACCCTTTACTATGTTACACCAGCACGTGTCCTTAGTATCAGCAGTCTGTAAATGTAAAAATCACCAACACTACTTTGTAGTCATGTACTGATCGTTTCCATGTTTCCAGAGCCATTTCCAAGAATTTTCTTCTATTTGAATAACATTTTAATAAAAATAAAATCATAACTGTTAATGAACATTGCAAGGATGTATTACATTACGAGTCAATTCATTGTTTCAGTTTCTTGTCTCTCTGTTCTCCCTGTCTCCTTTTCTTATTTTAATTATGCATTACTTTGTCCCTCTTTTTTCTTTGTCTCCCATTTCTCTTAATTTTTCTATAGGTCCAGAATCCTTAAAAACAGTCCAGTTGTGCTTTTCCTAGGTCAGGGAGCATTCACCCTTTAATCATTCAAGGGTATCCTCAAAGGGTCAGGGTAGTGACACTGGTCCTGCAGGAATTATGGCACATGGCCTGCTGGTAAGCCTCACAGACTGTGGGCTTCAGGACATGGTTGAGTATGCAGTGCAGTTGGTAGTGGAGACACATTTCCAGACAGTCCAGGATGGTCTTCAGCAGATTTAAGACTCTCTATCTTAGTTAGCACCAACCAAAGTGCAACCACAGGCCCCAACCTCCTCAACACTGAGGTCTTCTGCTGCAACACCATCAGGCAGTAAAAATAGTTAGGGTCCTTTGGAGCAGGGGGTCCTCCTGAGCTCAACTCCTCTGCACTCTCCTCCTTCCCTAATCCTCTCTTCTTCACCTTCTAACCTACTCCCTACCCAAGCTACCATCTTACATACAACAAAATGAAAAACAGGAGTATCTATTCTCCACAAAAAATACAGTGCTCCCTTCCACTGCGACATCCTCCAGCACAGCCCTCCTGATGTGTTCCTTCTGGGTTTGCCTCTTTTTATGTCACCCCTTTTTCAGTCTTTTCTATCTTCTCCTTTCCACACTTTAAAGAAGCTAGCAGGGTGTCCACATAAGGGCACCTCTATATCCATCCATCCATCCTCAACCCCTTCTTCCCATTTTGCACATGGGTGCAGGGTGTCACTTCAACAGAGACAATCATCTCAAGCCAAGGTTTACACCACTGGGTGGCTAGCCCTGCCGCGGTAATTCATCCGTACCACTCATTTGCAGACACACATACCTAGGGCCAGTTTGGAGTGTGCAATTCACCTGCTGCATGCCTTTGAAACATGGGAGGAAACCAGACCACCCAGAGGAAATCCACATGACTGCAGTAAGGACATGCAGACACCACACAAAAGGCACCCCAGCTGAGAATCAAACCAGAGAACCTTTTGCTGTGAGGTGACAACTATATAAAGCATATAAAACCCATTTATATTTTTAAAAGGTAGTAATAAAAGCTGCTCTGTGCACCATTTGCCTTAAATATTTCAAACATGCTTGCACCTAGCTGTATTCATTCATAATACTCAAAATCTTCCATAATTAAACAAGCACTTAACATTTTCATGTAGTACTTCACAAATACTTAAGGATCAATGTCAGCTACTTTCTGCCTTTGATGCAAGTGTGCATTTTTAAACAGCTTTACATTTACTTATCCATTGTGAATAACTTGGGTTACTGAATTTGCATATAGGTATAGCAGTGTCTTTCACGAATATCCGCTTCCCATTTGTGATCGTCGGGACTATGGCTACCACCTTTTTAATTCACATTAACATTCAGATACAAACTGTATTCACATTAACAGTTTGTTAATCTGTTTTAATATAATGAATTAAGGGATCTTAAAAAGAGATACAGTATTCACACACAACTTTAATTATTATTACAAATTGTTCCTAGTTTGAGCACAAAGAAGAATGATGAATACTGGTGTGCATTATTAGCTGTATATTGCATAGAGAGTTGGCTACATGCTGAGTATCGATACTTGTTAGTTGGGTAGGAATTATCCTGTATCCCTAAAGCTCTTGCTCTTAACTTTTGTTTGTTTGCAAGTTGTTCATTTACTAGTTTTCTAAACTGTGTGAGTTTGCTGACACAATGCAATTTGTCTGGTAATATGTTTCAGGCCACAGAGGCTGTTTTGTGAAGGGCTCTTTCTGTTGTTGCCAGAGTGTAAGCTGGTCCAAAAAGCTGTTGGTAGTCCTATTGTCTTAAGGCAAAATGTATAGCGGTCTTAAGTTCCACCTTATTATCTGAACATCATAAACACCACTATAACGACCTGAAGGAACATAATTGGCTGTTCTAGGGCATCCATTTTATTTGCTATACTATTATTTAAAATCCTTTAACATGGCTATTGTACTTCTCTTAGACATATCCTCCCACTCAGAGAACAGAGCTACTCTCTGAAAAGCAGTCAAAATAATAATCTAATTCTAGTCAGACCTCCCTTCAAATCATTGGTTGGTTAAAGAGCCCTGTCTAAGCTAGGACCTGCTACTTGGAATCACCTAGCCACAGAAATCACAATACATCAATAGGTGAAACAGTTTAAATCCAGACTAAAAGATCATCTACTTAAGGAAGCTGAATGTGCCTGCTTTCAAAGCAATGGTTAAGGATGAGTCACATGCATGTTAGTCTCATTCAAAGCAGTATATATTCTATACATATATATATATATATATATATATATATATATATATATATATATATATATATATACACATACACACACACACACACACACACACACACACACACACACATGTATATATATACATAAATTGTACTTTTACCTTACACATTTATAATGGACTCTCTCTTATGTATCTAGAATTCTTCATCTGCTATAAGCTTTACATTTGAATATGATTTTAACCTGCATTTTTTTTCTTTTATAGAAAATACTTCTCTCCTTACCTAACCTCTTCCAGCTTTCAGAATCCACCATCACTGATTCCCCTACTGTCCTGCACCTTCTTGATTCCTTCTTCATTGCTACTTTCCCGCCACCTGACATCTATAAAATACCGATTCCTGTACTTATGTGACTCTGTAACTTATCCTCTGTTCTTCTCCTCCTACAGTGCTATTTTTCATCCTATTATGACTCAATAATATATCAGAACATCTCACCAGCTCTGTCCCAACCACATATCCATACTTCTGCTTTACACTCTCCACACATTGTACCAAACTTATTTAATATTGCCCCTCACCTTTATTCCAAATATAGGCTGATTAACTGCACTTCAACTCAAACCAAAACAAAATTAAGCACAAGACTCTTCTCCCAAAAAGCTAGTATGCATAATCCCCCAATATACTAAAATCCTTCTAGGAGGCGGTATACGCCCTAATCCTGGCCCCATCTATCATAATGAACACAAACATAATTCTCGCCCTCAAACTTCTGTAACCCAACAACAGCCAGTCTCCAACCCTGGTGATCTAATTTTTGATGCAATAAATGTTAGAAGTATAAGAAATAAAACTGCTGAACTACATGCCTGGATTACTCAATATAAGCCTGATGTTCTCGCTGTAACTGATACTTGGCTTAAACCCAACATAAACGGCTACGAAGTTTTACCTCATGGCTATAATATCATCTGTAATGACTGTATAAAGAGGTGGTGGTATTGCTTCAATATTTCCCAGTACCTACCACATTTCCCTTACAGCAAACCAACAGAGCTTCTTATTGCTTTCCTCAAAATAAAGAATAATAAACAAATATGTATTACTGTCCTTTATATCCCTCCTGGCGACAATACAGCCATACTGTAAGATATCCTACATTGGATATCTATAACATTTCCACAAGAAAAAATATTACTAGATTATGTGAACATCAATCAGTTGGACATAAACTCAAACTCCCCTACATCTAACATGAACGTATATGGTTTCACACAACTAATTTATAGTCCCACACATTATAGCAAGACATAAAATTCTCTATTACACTGCATCCTAGTATCAGATCCTAGCAAATACTCCACCACAGGTACAATGTCAGACTCTCTCAGTGATCATCTCTCAGTCTGTATGACTAGACATCTCACACATCCAGTTAAACAGCATATTTATAAAACAACACTTAACCTTTCCAAGTTTAACCCATCAATGTTTATTACTACACTATCATCTATTAACTGGAACTTCCTAAAAACCCTCCCCTTAGGCAATGCTGCAAATGAATTCAGTACAACTTTTCTAAATATCCCAAACAGCCTTGCACCTCCTAGAAGGAAGAGACTGAAAACAAATAATGCAATTTGGCTATCCAAAAACAGTAGAATGCATTATAATGCAAGACAGAGAAAAATATAAAATGCCTCAATATCTTGAAAACATCAGAATACTTCACAATCATACTAAAACGCAAATAAATGAAGACAAAAACCTCTACTATAATAACTTTCATAATAATACTAAACACAACCCTAAAAAATGTTGGACATCCATTAAAGAAATCTTACATCCCAGCCAGAAATTCAACCTAAGCCCTTCTCCTGATAACCCACCGCTTGAAACTGCGATTCAGTTCTGCTCTTATTTTATAGATAGTATCGCATAGTTAAACAAGGATTCCTCATCATCTAATCCCTTCCCTGCCCAACAGTCACATATCGCCAAATCCACTTTCACCTTCAAACCTGTGCCCAAATCCTAAATCAAACTATTCTTAAATAAACTTAAACCATGCTCTTCTTCAGCTGATGACCTTCGAAGCGAGTACCTAAAAATAGCCGCCAACAGCATTGCCTATCCCATCTCAATCCTAATAAATAGGTCAATCCAGGAATCCCACATTCCCTCTCTATGGAAAACGTCATACATTATCTCTCTGTACAAAGAAGAAATTCAACAGACAGTAATAACTTTAGACCTATAGCAACCGTATCTCCCCTCACCAAAATACTTGAAAAATGTATTCAAAAACAATTGCTGGACTATATCCTGTAGGAAGAACTCCTATCCCCTATAAAAGATGGCTTCCATCCACATTAACCAGCAGACTTGTTATCAGCGGGGTGCCACAGGGGTCAGTGCTGGGCCCACTACTGTTTGGTATATACTTCTCAGAAGTTCAGGTCAAAACTAACGGGTTGTGGCTGACCAAGTTTGCAGATGACTGAAACTGGGTGCAATTATTAAATCCCCAAATTATGTCAGTATACTCCAAGAGGGTTTTACACAGACCAATGACTGGTGCATTAGTCACAGTCTCAAACTGAATGCAAAGAAATGCATCATCATTCCCTTTGACACAAACAATGTCCCTTCACACTATCAAATCACCAACAATACCCTAAATACCCATGAAGTGGTAAGGGACCTGAGATCACAAGCTGACTACGACTTCAACCACCATGTGTCTGCTGTAGTAAGGAAGGCTTTTTACATAGTCCACTTGATTAGTAAAGGCATTGCCTTGAGAGGAAAAGAGTTTATAACCCCTGTATACTCAGCACTAATCCTGGCCATAATTGAGTATAACGCCCCATTTGGCATGTGCCATACAAAGCACCTGCAGTAATTGGAGAGACCTCAGAAGTTTCTAACTAAGAAGATCAAGGGACTCCAGACGTGCCATACACAGACCAACTAAAGTCTCTGTCACTATACTCTGTATCATATAGACTTCTTAGGGGAGACTTATGCCTGGCTTACAGAGCAATCTCAGACCTAAACACAAAGAACTTGCTGCATATCTGTAAATGAAACAGAACTAGGATTGCCCATTCCAAAGAAAACAATCAGGGGTGATAGTGGATGATAATCTTACAATTGACCTGATTATACAAAATTGCTTAAGAAAAACTGATAAAAAAACTAGGGATGCTTTACAGAGCCAAAAACTTTCTCACCAATGCAACTATAACTACACTTGCCACTACTTATCTCCTCCCCACACTTCTTTATGGTATTCCCATCCTTACTATCCTCCAGGCTTCACAAAATTAAAACTTGAGCAATGCTATAACAACTATGTTCCCAGCTGGTCATCATGATCCAGTGACCAAAAACTCCTGTCTATCTACAAACCTAACAAATCTGCTGAACATTGTCTGTACTCATACAATGTTGCTAAGGCCTGGAACTGCTCACCTGTATGCATCAGATCTATACACTCCCTCCCATCTTTCAAACCACTCTGAAAGACTTCCTAGGAAAAATCTGTCTTTTTGCTCAAAACCAGGATAAACTATATCCCTAAATGTGAAGAAGTACCTTTTCACTCCTTATACATCCTTACATCCCTTCCTCACTTACTTCCTTACTGCTGTCTAATTCTCTTCCCTGACTTTCTCCCTAAAAATACCATAAACCCATTTTTCCCTCACTTCGTATTGCAGTTCCGGTTTGTATTAGACTAACTTACCTTTAATTTCTCTACAAACTGTTTAAAATTTCTCTAAATATTAAATTATTGTCATATACCCTGTATCGATTCTTAACCAATGTTTTTACATTATGTCTAATTTTTTATAATTATTTAAACTGTAGACGTTTTTGTTTTATTTTTGAAAATTGTAAAATTATTTTTCTTAAAATATTTTGTAATAATTTGGAGCTTTTCTCCCTGGGCCTCCGCCAAAAATGTGTTTCTACCCATTCAGACTTTCCTGGTAATCAAATGACAATAAATAAATAAACAAATTTCTATTCGCTCAAATGAGCTTCGGTCTTGATTGAAAAGGGTAATTTGACTGGCTCACTTACCCAGTTGACAAATACAAATGAAATAAATAAATAAAGGTAGCAATTACATTCATTTAGTAACTTAGAGATACGACAGTCAATAAAAAAGAGCCCTAGCTACCACAGGTGACCATCTGGCTCCTTATATAGCAGTGCAGTGGTGTTCCCAATTAAATGGCAAGTGCATATATATCCAAGTATTTTATTTTCCTTTGTTTGTTATTTTGTTGGAAATTTATATTGAGAAGTAGTAATGCATACTGGAAGTGAAGGATAAGAATGTTTTTGGCTAAGGGACTGTGCGCTTCTACTGTGAATAGGTCAGAAATTCTATAGGTTATTTTAAATTGCTTAGGACTTTGTCTACCTACAGTAATACATATGTGGTAAAGGTTAACCTGTTATTTAAAATAATCCACTGGTATATTTCTGCTTCAGGTGTAGCAGTGGTTATATCATCTGGATCTAAGATGATAAAGAAGGAAGACAGGTATTAGCCAAAGTCCATGGCATGCAGGGCATAATTATTTTGGGTGTATTTTATAGATGTAATATAGATTCTCCATATATTTTTGGAGTTTTTTTTTCTTGGAGCTCTTTGATGATATAAGCTCTGTGGGAAAGCACTATTCCAGAAATAATAGGGGCGGTTTTATATAAATTCACCAATTTAGCCCCTGAGTGCTTTCAACCAGTGGAGGACAAATCAGGTAATTATGAGTGATACTGAGGGCTTAAGTTTTGTTATGAAACTCCATTGGCAGTACGGCTATACTAATGTACTGCAAGACATTCAAATGGTCACTACTAATGTACTGCAAGACATTCAAATGGTCACTACTAATGTACTGCAAGACATTTTAATTGTCACTGGAAGACATCTTTAGGGCTGAGAAAGCAAAACTTTATCAGAAGTTAAACAGTAACATTAAGGAGCTTACAGTGAGGCTAGACCTGCCTCTAACCAGTTGAATTAGGAGTAACCATAAGCAACCTTTGTGAATCAAAGAATATAAGCAAGCCAGGGCTTACATGACAACAGCTATTTATGTATACAACAAAATGTATGTTGACAAAGTGGCTCTTTAGGCTTGGATGCTGGGAAAAAAAACTAGGTCAATAATTAGCTTTTTGGCTGAAATAACACAGGACTCATACATACAAAGCAGCTATTAAAGAAAAAAACAGGTATTTCAAGATTTTTATAGAACCTTGTATCTGGACGCTGACCAGCATGACCCCCATTATATGGAAAAGTGCAATAACTTCATAGTAAGCTTGAATGAATCACCATGAGCAAATAGTTTTGTTATCATAAAACTACTGTCTTTCTGCTTTTCCCAGTGAGGCGTCACCACAGCGGAACTCCGGTCCACTAATGATTGGCAGTGGATTTTTACAGTGCCGAGTTGCTAGCGTGATGCCCAACCTTCAAAGAAGGCACACACATTCACACACACACCTACCTGCATGTCTTTAAATGTCACTCGACCATGGTGAAGACATACAGACTCCACACAGAAGGCTCTCCAGCTGAGAATTGAATGGGAGAACCTCTTGCTGTGAGGCAACAACGCTAACCGCTGCACCACCGCTGCTCATGATGCAACAAAATAGGTTTTAGTCTAGATGAACATACTGATGCATTCAAAACAGATTTTCTCATTGATATTTCAGTCTTTATGCAGCCAAAATGTTAATGTCTTTGCACACACATTTTACTACATCACTGCTTTGTTTACACTGGCTTGCTAAAGATGCTGAGCTTTGTTATCGTAAAACTGTGTGCTCTTATTAATGTTAACTTTCCATTAATACTAGATAATGGCTGTCTTAACTGCAATAAGAAAATCTGATATTACTATAAGGTAGGTGATTAGTAACCCAGATTATTAATTATTGAGATGTTATTATGGCAACCAAGGGAAGCTCATGGGTGAAACCTAAGAGGCTTTCATTTCCATAGTAACCCTAAGATGATTAGTTCAAACTACTGCTGATCAGATATCCTGTATTTGTGTATGTAGTTTACATTACCAAAAACAAACATTCTGAGCATGCCTGGTATGCCTGAAAAGGTGATGACAGTATTCAGAATGTCATAACATTTATACTTATAGATGCTGTAAAAACTGAATGCATGCAAAATGCTGTATATGCTTAAGCATTTATTTAATGTACGGGTAATCATTTAAAAAGTCATATGTTACTAAACCTCAACCCATCAATCAGTTATCAATGTCTGCCTAATTCAGTTCAGGATTATGGAGATCTGAAGCCTGTCTCACTAGCAATGAGAGTAAAGCACAAGCCACTCCTAGATGAGCCATCAGTCCATCACAGAGGCCATTTTCACATATACAGCCACACACACACACACACACACACACACACACACACACACACACACACACACACACCTAGATTAGTCTCCAGCAGCAGTAGTTCAACTAACCACATTAGGAGGCCATGATAAAACCCACATAGAAACAGTGAGGACATGAAACCAAGTTTAACGTTTGGAGAAATATTTATAAAATCAAATGGTAAGGCTTCTTGAAAGATAGTTATTTCTGGGTAATGTTCCAAACCCTGTTCTGATGCTTGTGGAAAAGAACCAAGTGATTGTGAAAAATATTAATTTTCATAGTTTCATTCTAGTAGGACTGAAACATTATTTTGTTGAAATTTGAAATTATATTTTACGTTGTTTCTTATCAAAAGCATACATGTATGAGTACCAAGATGTCAGCTGTAACGTAAGCAGTTTAATTTAGTAAAAGCCTTCATGCAAACTGTTGCAAATTATTAACAGAAATTGCTATGATGTTCAGAAGGTTAACAAAGAAAAAAAAGTCAACCGAAAGGGAGGGAAACTGAAAACTCAGAGGGTCACTGAAAGCAGTCTGGTGGAATAAAACTGGGAAAAGCAGAGCAGGTAGCAGAAGAAGGAAAAAACTCTTCAGTTACCCTAGAGAGAAAGTTTCACCAAATGCATTCTAATATTTTCAAGATATGTGGATCCTTGTTAGACTATATCTGTCTGTCTATATATATATATATATATATATATATATATATATATATATATATATATATATATATATATATATATATATATATATATATAGACAAATAGAAGTCTGACAGAAACAGACGTTTTAAACAGGTATTCAGAGGAAATAGTACCTATGCAAACTGTTGCAAAGGAGATGAAAGAAAGAAAAGTGCTGGAACATCCTTTCAAATAAAAATAAATGGCACAGAAACTGGCTGAAATTGAGACGAAGTCATACAGAGACAACCTAAGATTTATAGCAGTACCAGAACAAGTTGAAGGGAAGGATTGTAAAGGCTTTATGAGAAAATATCTCAGCACACGGACTGAGCTTTCTGTTGATGATATTAAAATAGAAAGCACACAGAGTAAATGTTCCTAATGTGAGACTGGGAAAGCAACCAATACTTATACTGATTAAACTGTAGCTATATCTGCTAAAGGAGAGAATTCCTTCTGCTTTGTGGAGAAAGGAAGCAATCTTAAAGGTTCAAGACACAAGTATGTGCATAATGACTTTTCATTACAAACACGCACTAAGAGAACTGTTTTCTTTCTTCCATAAAAGTCAACAGAGAAATTAAACTTAATTTTAAATTATTGTGTCCTGATGTACTTCAAGTCTTTTAGCCACTTGGGTTTAAAAAAAAAATAAATACACATACCCTTAATAGGGTTGCCACCTCTTACAATGCTGAAAACCAGACTGAAGCCACACACCCTGATCTATGTGTGACTCCGCCCAGGCCCAACCCATTTCTACCCACAACCACACCCATTTTATGACATAAATGCATATATGATTACAGTAGAATGCCCCTTTTAGCCCATTTCTATGTGCATCTACGTAGCGTTACTCTTTTTTTCATTGTTGTGGAGTATCTTGGTCTCCACCACATTGCTTTAGCAATTCTTTTTGTGAAAAAAAAAAAGACAGAAGTTGCTTTTTAACAAACTCTGGCATTCTGTCCACACTTACACACAGAATACTGAAGTTTGTACAGTGCTTTCCAGACTACCAAAGAATCATTCTGATTTCTGGATAGTCTGGAAAAAGTCTGGATAGGTGGCAAGTCTAACCCTCAGCAGGAGCTCCTTAAGATGAACTGGCAAAGAAAACAACAGGAGGCAAGTGAGTGAAGGTGCAAGTAACAAATCAGCAAGTGTAGAAAAGCCAGCAATGGACACTTTAAGAGAAAGAATTTCTCAAAGCCCTTTCCTGTATCCCAAAGAAAATTATGGATAAAACAAAGGAGATGAAATAGTTTTCAGAAAAAGTGGAAGACTCCATAACAAACAATGCACTGGAAACACTGAATGAGGACACTGTTTAAAATGGAATAAATATTTATATGGTGAAGGCTATGTTGGTCTTAAATATGAATGTAATTTTAGATAACACCTTAAACCACTGAAACCAGTAAGCACTAGACAGAAAATAACATGTTAAAATGTTACTTGAAAATGAAAGCTTATATTTATAAAACCAAATGAGGGGCCTACACTGTATGCTGTCTGATAAAAATCACTGCTTTTAAACTGCAAACTGTCTTTATATTGCTTGACTGGTGCAGAAGAGAGGGGGAAGATAATTAAATGACTGATGAATGAAAAATTAAATCATTCTATTATGTGATGGAAAACAACAGACAATATTGAATACATTTAGCTCTGGTAATGCATGTGCTAGGACTAGGGACTATGCACTTTCAGTAAAATATGGTTATTTGATTTGAACCTAAACAGTAAAGACTTTGCAAAGAAAATAAATAGGATAATTGCAAATTGAAGATAAGAAGTGTGGCCAGAATGAAAACAAATGATATATGGAATAATAGACACATTAGGTATCTAAAGGGCTTAAAAATTAAGGGATTTTCAGAACCAAAAGGGAATAAGTGGAACAAAACAGGATGAAGAGCAACTGAAAGAAGCTAGAATGTTTCAGCAAGAGTATTTATAACATTATGAACACAGAGCATTGACTTTAATACAACTATTTCTGATAATAATTATATAGCAACCAAATTGCTGACTTAAAATCTGAGGCAACGAAAGGGTGAAATGCTGCTAAGATCAAGAATGATGAGAATGGCAAGGTAGGTTCATAGGAAGTCATTAGGCATGCAGTGAAGGCAACCATAAAGGAGCCCAGCCCAAACAGCCAAAGACCCCAAAGCACTGGCTGGCTAAGTGACTTTCTCATGGTCTCACAGAAGGTAAATGAAGAATTCACAAAGTACCCGAGATAACTAGTTATTTAATAAAGTAAACCTAGTTACAAAGTGACAAGTCACTAGTTCATATGTTGATACTTGCAAGTCCTGATCCCAAATAAGGTTACAAAACAATTTGTTTTTGTGTTTAAGTGTTTCTTATTTAATGAGCAATATTAAATTAAACATGTGAATAAGACTTAACAGAATAGTTGATTGGGAGACTTAGATCTGCATACTCAACAAGGTCAAGTTAATAACTGATCATAAGAACTGACTGTCTGACATGAGGCTGTTTTAAGAGTAAAGTATAAATGTATAACTATGAAATCAGCAATCAATGCCAAAATTACAAGTACACCATGCATGTGAATAGAACAGCATGTTACTTCATTTAAAATGCTCTTCAGAGCATTTATATTGCTCAAAACAAGCACACAAGTGTCACTTTTTACTGCTCAAAGTATTTTACAACTCACTATATTCATTTTCTTTTTATTCCAGTACTACAGTGACACCAACAGAATTCCCATTTCAAAAAAGTTGTTTTAAAGTTGCACATGCTGAGGTTCTTCCCTAGCACATGCATACTAGAACTCTACATTTCTGTTTTTGATGTAGACTGGTTTACCTTCAGGATGTCGACATTCCCTTCCCCTGGGACTGTGGGATCTTGGAGTTAGTATATATAATTGGTAGGGGTGTGGGGTGCAGGGGGCTTGCCTCCTGCAAAAAATGATGTTTTAAAGTTGCATGTGCCAAGGTTCTTCCTCAGTGCATGCATACAAGGAAGTCAGTGTTTCTGTTTTTGACGTAGAGTGGTTTACCTTCAGGATACTGACATTTGTGTTAGTTGACCAACTGAAGGTAAATCATATCTATTTATATGAGTGAACCTAGTACCTAGTATGCAACTACCAGTTTGTGATGCAATTTACAATGCATGTCAAATACATGCCAAAACATGACATCGTGTCCCGAGAGAAAGCAATAGACCAGCACAGTCAGAGACAATCCAAACAAAAATGTGTAGTGCATCATGTATCATTTGCACTGTAATCTTAGCAAATGTCATGTCATAATACGTGCCATAGGTCAGGCTGTGTGATGTATTCCCACTTCCTTCAAGAGCAACTGGACTATTTCCAAATGAATGCATAAATATAGCATATCTTGAGTAATTTGTGCAGAGGGATAGAGGTATATGGTGCCAGGGAGAACAGCTGATATCCGTGCATTGGAATAGAACAGTATGTTACGTTATTTAAAACATTCTTCAGAGTATTTACATTGCTCAGAATAGAATGCATACAAGTGTCACTTTTTACTGCTAAAAGTATTTTATACCTCACTATATTCATTATAGGTATATGGGGCCAGGGAAGGTAGCTGTTACCCATGCTGACAGTGATAAAGGTATACGGTGCCAGTGAAGGCAGCTGATATCCCTGCAGACAATGTTAGAGGTCTATGATGCCAGGGTAAGACTGCTGATACCCCTGCAGAGTGACAAGTCCAGCCACATTAATTTTTTAGAAGCCGAGAGATACCACTGGACTATCACAGACATCATCCAGATAGATCCTGCAGCACTTTCCTGACTTCCAGATTCCCATGCAGGGATGCATTTTCAGGTACTGCAGACACCAAAGATACATGGATTCCCAAAGGTTTCTACTTCACAGCTACACTTTTTGAAATGGGTGCTACATATACTAAAACCAGGAAAATGTCACTGATGATATAACTGCATATATAAATTTGCACAGTTACCTCTCCATTAATCACCAGGTGTTATTTGACCACAATGGTTATATAATATCTATATATGCACATGGTCCTGATAGAAGTCATGGTGCCAATGTGTGGCTCTCTAGCATCATGTACCAGGCTTTGGAAAGGTGTCTGATCCACATGAGATGCTGAATGGTCCCTAAAGACACAGCTGTCCACCCTGTCTGGTCCTCATAAACAGCACAGCAGGAGGAATTTCCATCATTTATTTATTTATTTTGGCTCCAAGAAAACACGTAGCAACAAATAAAGCTGTTCCAAGAGCAAGGGGTTCACCCAAAACTATCACAATTACTGTCCACACAAATAAAATAAAGAGTGAGTCCAACATAGGGTCCAGCCTTCAACACTCTAAAAAACAGTAAACGATCAATAAAATCAATGAAGTGTACATAAAATTACACAAAACACTTTAATTAAACGTGTAGAAACAGTAAGTGCTTTCACAATGACAACCCATTCCTTTTTCAGACCATTCAAAGAAGTAATCACACACAATATAAATACTAACTGCTACAAAGTAACCATGACAACTTAATTACAGATAACCAATCAAATGGATAGTCACTTTTACAGGGTAGCACAGTGATAAAATCATCCTAACATATAAAAACTAAAATAACACATAAAATGTTAATATAAAATACAAAATGACAAAACAAAAAATAAAAAATAAAAACATTGCCGTCACACACTCCTTAATTTCAGGAACGGCTTCAAAGACACTCTATCATTGAGACCACTCCCTGTCACCTTGCATCCTGATGATCCACTTGGCTTCCACAGATTCTGTGTAAACTCTAATATTACCTTTCCTATCATTTAACTTTATGGTATCCAATACCATAAACTTAAAGGTGTGCTGAGAAACTTTATCAATAAAATGTCTGGTTAGGGCATTACTCTGTAGTTTAATCCTGATAGTACATAAATGTTCTCTTATTTGTTGTTTCAACATTCTGTTGGTTTTACCTAAACAGGAAGCCTGGCATAACTGGCACACTGCTAGGTATACCTGGAGGACAGATTTTGTGATAGGGGTTATTGTGATAGTGAGATAACCTCATGTAGGAGCGAAGTGATTAATGTAAGGGATAACATAGGGAAACCTTATTTTTCTGAATGGGTTGTAATGGAAGTTAGAACCAATAGATGAGATGGATATAAAAATGTAGGTTTTCCATTATATTTTAGCAGTGACCGTGATGTGATTATAGATAGCATTAGAAGACATTGGTCACATTTGACTTTGGAGTCCATGATCAGGGATTTAGTGGGTGACCACCCTACATTTTGGTTTAAAAATAAGATGAATTTACGTAGGATGTTATGTTATCCACGGAGCCAGGATAGGTTGAGTTTGTCTCCCTTGCTGATTGGTACAAGACCATGTTCCTCCTGTCAACACTGCCCTTATATTGATTCTACATCCAAATTTAAACATCCTGATACTGGAAATCTTTTTAGGTTTAAGGTCAGAGCCAGTTGTGAATCTAATAATGTAGTATACCTAGCAGTGTGCCAATTATGCCAGGCTTTCTATTTAGGTAAAACCAACAGAATGTTGAAACAACAAATAAGAGAACACTTATATAATATCAGGGTTAAACTGCAGAGTAATGCCCTAGCCAGACATGTTATCGATAAAGGTTGTCAGTGCATCTTTAAGTTTATGGTAGTGGATACCATAAATTAAGTGATAGGAAAGGTGATATAGGGGTTACACATAATCTGTGGAAGGCCAAGTGGATCATCAGGATGCAAGTTGACAGGGGGAGTAGTCTCAATGATAGAGTGTCATTGAAGCCATTCCTCAAATTAAGGAGTGTGCGATGACAATGTTTTTATTTATTTATTTATCTTTTTTGTTTGTTTTTGTTTTATTGTCATTTTGTATTTAATATATACATTTTATAAGTGTTATTTTAATTTTTATATGCTAGGATGATTTTATCACTGTGCTACCCTGTAAATGTGACTATCCGTTTGATTGGTTATCTGTAATTAAGTTGTCATGGTTACATTGTAGCAGTTAGCATATATTGAGTGGGATTACTTCTTTGAATGATCGGAAGAATCGATGGGTTGTCATTACGAAAGCACTTATTGTTTCTACATGTTTCATTAAAGTGTTTTGTGTAACTTTATGCACACTTCATTGATTTTATTGATCGTTTACTGGTTTTTAGAGCACTGAAGGCTGGACCCTATGTTGGACTGACTCTTTATTTTATTTATTTTATTTTATTTAAAGTACTAAAATTCCAAATTCCTTGGCATTCTACAAATGAAAATCAAAAACAGCAAGTGCACTAGTCAAATATAAAAAAATAGAGTATGGCAGGCTATCTCTGTCTCTAATTAAAACTTACAATGGAAACATTAATATTTAAAATTTTTAAAAAGTCAAAATGTCAAACATATCAGTAGAACCTCTTCCAGTGCCATAAAGACTCTTCTGTAAAGGTAATTACAAAGGAACCTGTAAAGGAGACCACCATCTCACACATCCTAATCAGGGAAGTTAACCAGTTCCAATGGATGGCACTAAAATAGCTAAAAGTAATCTAACCCAAGGTCTCTCATCATGTCTTTGGAATGATTAGCTGGCCCTCACAAGATGATTTAAGCAGATAGGCTGGGACATAAAAAGGACCCAAATCATGTATGGCAGGAACGGATAGAGTATGGACATTAAAACAGCATTCTGCTGCAAAAGGCGGCCATCACAAGCAGCATGGGCTTAATATGCTTAATTCTAGGACAGGATGACAGTGAGCTGGCCATGAAGGTTTGCACCTGCTGTAGTCAAACAGGATCATCATGCATGAGTCCCAGGTAAATGGCATTGGAGCAATCATTGTGAAACAGAATTAGAGTGCAAATTAATGTCCACATGTCTGGTGATGGTATGAAATGCTTGATTTGGGCTATATGTTTAAGAAAATGATCTTAACAGATAATGCATGGTCTTTAAAGGTCAGGATATTATCAAGAATATGGCCAAGATCACATATAATCCAATGGATCCTCCCCAAGAAATAATCAACAAAGACAGCAGAGGAATTTGGAACACAAGGATAGTGGCAATAACCAAGATAAAATCAGTCTTATATGGGTTAAGTACTAAATAATCACTGATATCCAGTCTTAGACTTCCTCCAAGCAGTCTTCTAAAGGTGAAAAACCTGGCATAAAATCTGGAGAAAAAACAAAGGTAAAGCTAAGCATTATCAGTACATGATTAGTAAGAAGCACTTTTTAACCATGACCGCTTTAAATGGTAACACGTACATGATGAACAACAAAGGAACCAATAGAGAGCCCTGAAGTACATTGCATTCAAACAGGTAGAGGTTCAAAGAATTTAGATCCACTATAGCACATTAGGTATGCCCAGAGAAGTAAGAGACAGACCACTCCAGGACAATACCAGTTAGACCAGTGTTACTTCAGTTTCCCAATAAGGGTAATAATAATACTCTGTGGTCTATGATGTCCAAATAACATTATAATTTATGTCCAATGGGCCAAGATTGTAGATGAAGAGGGTCTGTCAAGCAGTCAAATTACATGGTTACCAAAATGTAATAAATAAATAACAAATAAATAAATAAAAGCCTCCAAGAAATCAAGGAAGATTAAGAGGGGATATTTTATGTTGATCTCCCTCCCTCTACCAGTAAGGCATTTACCACTCTAAGCCACATTGTTTCTATACTATGCTGATATATAAAACCAGACTAACAGGGTTCAAATAAGTCAAGAGATGTCATATGACCACTTACTCAGGCACAGTCCCAGCAGAGAGAAAAATTAGAGACTGGATTGTAATACTCTAGTAAACTTGGATGTTTTGTGAGTACTGTGATAATTAAAGCTTCCTTTAAAAACAGGTGGAAAAATCTCGGTTTTCAAAGGGGATGAAACAGTCTAGAGAATCATCATAGCTAGGGAATCAAGGCAGGTTTTCAGAAACATGCTAGATCCAGAATCTAGTGCCCAAGTGGTCAGATGCAGTGCTGACACCATAGTCATGATCTTATCATAGTCCATGAAAATAAACACAGCCCGACATAAGTATGCACCACCTACCTTAATCAAGCCATAACATTCTATGGATAATTCATGAGAAAGAGGCCATCTAGTTGGCAAAAAGTTGTCTTCCAAGAACTGTGTAGATGCATCATACTCATCAGATGTAGAAACTCTGTAAGTGGTCAGACAAGCTGAGCTGTCTGACCTGTCAGCTACCCGAAGGAGTTTGGCTAAATGACTGAATGCAGTAGAGATCTTATTAGCTAAAATAAGGTCTTTTTTTCTGTAGATTTCCATCTGATATTGAATCTAATTTTCATGTGGAACAAACTTTTCTTCAAGAAGGTAGGACTCAATCCATAATTGTTCAGGCATGCACCACAGTCTATGCATATTCCTTAGCTAATGGTTTAACCATGGTTCCCCTCTAGAACAGCACTATTATATGTAGACATTAAGGCATCACACTCTTCAGTAGTGAACCCCCTCTCAAAGAATGGGTTAGGTCAGACTGTGTGAATTAAGAGTTCACAAGCCTTTGCTGTTGACTAAATCAATCTTAGAACCCCAGATGCAAGGGAGTGGAGGCGGGGGTGGGGAGGACAATTTGGACTCTGAAATGCGTCCAGTTATGGTTGTTCAAGGAAACTGGATTCACTACACTATCCTTAGTATCCATACAAAGCTGGAAAACCAAGTCCAGTGAATGACCAAGTGTATGGGTAGCAGAGGAAGCTAATTAAGTGAAGCTGAAAGCTTCAAATAACCCTAAAAGCTCCATGGCTAGCACCTGAGTCTCTTCATTGACCCAGACATTAAAGTCCCCGAAGATTAACCACCCAGATGAATGATGAGTGAGATCAATGAGGAGATCTTTGAATTCCTACACAAACAATGCATAAGGAGGAAGCTGCAGTTCACTTCTACCTCCAGGATACATTCAAAGGTGTTGGATCTTCCAGCCTCTAGCTTTTATAATTCCAGAGCAGATGAAAAACAAATGGCTACTCCCAGCTAATGTTCCCTGTATATAACAGAGCTCACTGAAGAGGCTGTAACAGTAGTGAATGTGTGTGTTTGTGCAGCTAGAGATGAGGGTGCCACAGTTCTTGTAACTCTGATGGTGCCTGCAGTAGTCCCCTGCCAGGGCATGTTAGATTCTCATACATGTGACAGTCAGTAGTTCAGTCTAGTCCTTGCAGTGTCCTTCTTGTCTGATTCGGTGAATCAAGCTAATCTGCAATAAATCTGCATGCTGTGCAAAGGTCTGTCTCATAGCAACACCCAGAATAGCAGCAGCTACCCAGCAACATTCTTGTTCCCATCGTAAGGCCACAATACGTCCAGCTATAGGATGTAACAGTGCAGGTGCTGTATTCTCAGTCATATTGGCTCCCCTGTATTGTGAAGTATGCCCCCATCATCCTGGGAGTTTTCAACAGCAGTGTTCTTCTCCCCCCATGGAAATGCAAACAACATTATCATTATATATCTGACAGAGTAGTTAGCTGTTGACTGCATGTTGTGCAATGTATAGTGTGGCCCTGTCCTAGGTGCCAGCTTTACAACAGAGGCTACATCTACATTAATACAACTAACCTTAGAATTTTCCTTTAACTATAAATATACAGACATAATGAAGTGAGATACTAACCTACTCATTGCATTGCACCCCCATCCACACTACCAGGAATCCCACTAACTGACATTTTGTGGGCCAAGCACTGCAGTTGCTTGTCATCTGTGCTAAGATGCATATCTGGTGGTAGTTGGACCTTCCTATCCACCTTGATCTTTCATGTCATGGACATGTCTACAGCATGCCGTGTTTTGGCATCAATATCTTCCCGTTGTATTCATGTTTGCAACTACCTCAGCACATCTCAACTGCTGAAGCTCCTGATTTCCATCATGACCTGTTAGATGTTTACCACTGGTATACAGGGCATTTACTGGGGCATCAACTTCCCTCTATATTAAGTTTACCTTCTTCTCCCTTCAAGAATAGATCTAAGCTCAAACATGTGCATTGCATAATGCATCTATATCCAAGGAAGTAAAAGGGAGTTGGAGGATGATGAAATAAACATTGCACTGCAGCACAGTAGTCTAAATATAGGTTTATAGGTTCATAGGTTGGTACTAGGCTATCGGCCCTATGCCTATACAAGCCTAGCCATAACAATGCCCTGGATATTTCTTCTCACAGTATTTACTTCTCTGGACCCCTGTCTAGCAGGGTGACTGACGTGATCCCCAGGGTGAATTTCCTATCTCCCATCCAGTCATCGAGGTTCCTTTTGAAGAGGGCCAAGGAGACGCTCTGCTTGACATATATGGGCAGTCTATTCCAGAGTTTGAGGAGTCTCTAGGTCAGGAACCTATCCCTCCAGCATGTTTTGTTCATTGTGATGACAAGGTTTAGATCCCTGGAGTGTGTGGCTCTGAGGGATTGGGATTTCTTTAAGTGGAGCATGTCCAACAGCTCAGGGTTTGACATGGCCTTGTATGTTAAGCAGAGATTGCCTCTGTGTAGACGATATGCCACAGAGTATAGTTGGAGTTTTTTTATACGGTCAGCATAGGGCATCTGCTTTAGGCCTGTGATTCTTTTAGTACGGTATTTCTGCGGCCTTTCCAGCTGTTGCAGATGTCTTCTGAGGTACATACCAAACGGAACATTGTACTCTATAATGGGTCTAATGTGTACAGTGGGACAATGACCTCCTTTTTTCTGGATGAAAAACCCTTAGTGATGAGGTGTGCCACATAGAAGGATTTCCTGACTGTTGTGGCGATGTGGTTATCGAAGGTGAGACCACTGCCCACCTGTGATATTCGAATCCCACCAAACATTGCTTGATCTGTATAACAGCTGGCACAATGAATACATGCTTGCAATGTCAATTAAAGTTAACATAACTCATAATTAAGCATAATGTAACTCATAGTCGCATGTCTCATCAACAGCATGTGCTTATGTATACATTTTAGTTCAGCATTTGAGGAAAGAATGGCCTATCAAAGGGTTTTCTGGGAACATAAAGCTATGAACACTTGGAGGTATTAAACATGGAGACACAGTGACTGCTTAATTTGTGGAATATTTTTATTTCTTCTCTGTGTTTGGTGACCCACTAGATTATTGTTCCACTTCTCAAAGGTAACATGAGACCATGACATTTTATATGCACCACTACACATTGCATTACAGTATGTTCCCTACATGCAGTGGTCACAAATATAATGTCTGAGGCCATACATCATTAGTCACTCTAATGGACGTGACCTGTCAAATGTGCAATCTCTATAGCAGTAGTCTGGCCATAATACATGAGGACAGGTGCTGCTATTCACCGTATTACTGTATGTTAGCTGCCTAAAGAGTGCCAGTTGTATCATAGATGTGTGACGCTGTGAACAACAGATCAGTATAGTTGCTTCTATTCACAGTCTCGAGCCATGGTGCCAGTATTATTCCACATATACATATGAATGTGCAGGCCTCATGTGTCATCAAAAAACCATGGCCAGTGCTGCATTGTCAACGCATAGCACATAAAAGAGTATTCACCTTGCATACATGCCCACGCCTGCAACTGAACAGTAAGACCAGTGTCACAGTAGTGTACTACAACTGATTTCTGGCTGATATGATTGCCTATGAGATGCAGTTTTGATATATTATAGAACATTAACTGTTGATCTACTGGCATGTGTGATGTTATTATAGAACTGTTGGGGATAAGCATGTATGCTGAGCATTGATCATATTACCCTAGAGACTGGTATTACAGATAAGTGGGATGAGTTACATATTGACCTGTGCCTTGGAGTGGACAGTATGTTTGCATGTTTATATGTGTTGAACATGGTCGTACCAATATCTGCCATCAGCTAACCACTGCAAAGTTGCATACTACATGTATGTGTTCCCATCTCTGTGCCCTCTGACAATGTCATAGACATAGATAAGTCCTGTCTGTGGGACACTCACAGGCATTCTTACCGCACCTCAGCATTTATGACTCATGATATTCTATCCATTTATTCAGACTGCATTGGTGGTTATGTAGTGGTCATCTGCATATGCACATTCAGTAACATAGAAGCTGCTATTATTGTCAGCAAGTCTTTTGTTTATTGAATGGGACATGGGCTTCTTTTGTGCAATATTCAACAGAGAGTGCATTGGTAGACACTGTAGGTTCCAATAAAATAAAAAAGCGGTTAGGGCACACGTGTTCAGACTGCACAAATTAATTTATTCAGCAACAAAATCAACCACAAGTGCTTTTATCCTGCCAAATGCAGGACATTTTCAGATTCACTTTGAAAAAGTCCTGCATTTGCCAGGATTAAAGCGCTTGTGGTTGATTTTGTTGCTGAATAAACTAATTTGTGCAGTCTGAACATGTGTGCCCTAACCGCTTTTTTATTTTATTGGCGACTGGTTGTGGTTATTTCAGCCTGGTTTTAGAGACACTGTAGGTCTGCAATGTGTGCTTGCTATCGATATGATGCCTATGTAATGTGCACAACGTTATGCTCTGTCTTCTATATTTTAATAGCATACTGTGAGCTCACACTGGAGCAAGGTTTCATCTGAAGTTTGCAGACAGTTGCTAGTATTCTGTCTGTGCCAGCCCGTTGCCTTAGTCCAAAATTCACAGACATTTCTGTGCCCTGTGCTGTCTTGCACCCTCATTTATTAGTCCTGCACATCTCTGGGCATGTACTAATATTCACCAAGTATGTATGTAGTACGTTTGGTCCTGCACATCTCTGGGCATGTACTAATATTCCCCAAGTACGTATGTAGTACATTTGGTCCTGCACATCTCTGGGCATGTACTAATATTCCCCGAGTACGTATGTAGTACGTTTGGTCCTGCACATCTCTGGGCATGTACTAATATTCCCTGAATACGTATGTAGTACGTTTGGTCCTGCACATCTCTGGGCATGTACTAATATTCCCCGAGTATGTATGTAGTACGTTTGGTCCTGCACATCTCTGGGCATGTACTAATATTCCCCGAGTAAGTATGTAGTATGCTTGGTTCTGCACATCTCTGGGCATGTACTAATATTTCCCAAGTACGTATGTAGTACGTTTGGTCCTGCACATCTCTGGGCATGTACTAATATTCCCCGAGTATGTATGTAGTACGTTTGGTCCTGCACATCTCTGGGCATGTACTAATATTCCCCGAGTAAGTATGTAGTACGTTTGGTCCTGCACATCTCTGGGCATGTACTAATATTCCCTGAGTACATATGTAGTACGTTTGGTCCTGCACATCTCTGGGCATGTACTAATATTCCCCGAGTATGTATGTAGTACGTTTGGTCCTACACATCTCTGGGCATGTACTAATATTCCCCGAGTACGTATGTAGTACGTTTGGTCCTGCACATCTCTGGGCATGTACTAATATTCCCCGAGTAAGTATGTAGTACGTTTGGTCCTGCACATCTCTGGGCATGTACTAATATTCCCCGAGTATGTATGTAGTACGTTTGGTCCTGCACATCTCTGGGCATGTACTAATATTCCCCGAGTAAGTATGTAGTACGTTTGGTCCTGCACATCTCTGGGCATGTACTAATATTCCCCGAGTATGTATGTAGTACGTTTGGTCCTGCACATCTCTGGACATGTACTAATATTCCCCGAGTAAGTATGTAGTACGTTTGGTCCTGCACATCTCTGGGCATATACTAATATTCCCCGAGTAAGTATGTAGTACGTTTGGTCCTGCACATCTCTGGGCATGTACTAATATTTCCCGAGTACGTATGTAGTATGTTTGGTCCTGCACATCTCTGGGCATGTACTAATATTCCCCAAGTACATATGTAGTACGTTTGGTCCTGCACATCTCTGGGCATGTACTAATATTCCCCGAGTATGTATGTAGTACGTTTGGTCCTGCACATCTCTGGGCATGTACTAATATTCCCTGAGTAAGTATGTAGTACGTTTGGTCCTGCACATCTCTGGGCATGTACTAATATTCCCCGAGTACGTATGTAGTACGTTTGGTCCTGCACATCTCTGGGCATGTACTAATATTCCCCGAGTAAGTATGTAGTACATTTGGTCCTGCACATCTCTGGGCATGTACTAATATTCCCTGAGTACGTATGTAGTACGTTTGGTCCTGCACATCTCTGGGCATGTACTAATATTCCCTGAGTATGTATGTAGTACGTTTGGTCCTGCACATCTCTGGGCATGTACTAATATTCCCCGAGTAAGTATGTAATACGTTTGGTCCTGCACATCTCTGGGCATGTACTAATATTCCCCGAGTACGTATGTAATACGTTTGGTCCTGTACATCTTTGGGCATGTACTAATATTCCCCAAGTATGTATGTAGTACGTTTGGTCCTGCACATCTCTGGGCATGTACTAATATTCCCTGAGTACGTATGCAGTACGTTTGGTCCTGCACATCTCTGGGCATGTACTAATATTCCCCGAGTATGTATGTAGTACGTTTGGTCCTGCACATCTCTGGGCATGTACTAATATTCCCCGAGTACGTATGTAGTACGTTTGGTCCTGCACATCTCTGGGCATGTACTAATATTCCCCGAGTAAGTATGTAGTACGTTTGGTCCTGCACATCTCTGGGCATGTACTAATATTCCCTGAGTATGTATGTAGTACGTTTGGTCCTGCACATCTCTGGGCATGTACTAATATTCCCCGAGTAAGTATGTAATACGTTTGGTCCTGCACATCTCTGGGCATGTACTAATATTCCCCGAGTACGTATGTAGTACGTTTGGTCCTGCACATCTCTGGGCATGTACTAATATTGCCTGAGTATGTATGTAGTTTGGTCCTGCACATCTCTGGGCATGTACTAATATTCCCAGTAAGTATGTTTGGTCCTGCACATCTCTGGGCATGTACTAATATTCCCCGAAGCACGTGTGTAGTATGTTGGTCCTGTACATCTCTGGGCATGTACTAATATTCTTGGTCCTGCACATCTCTGGGCATGTACTAATATTCCCGATTATCCTTGGTCCTGCACATCTCTGGGCATGTACTAATATTCCCGAGTAAGTATGTAGTACATTTGGTCCTGCACATCTCTGGGCATGTACTAATATTCCTGAGCACGCATGTTAGTTGGTCCTGCACATCTCTGGGCATGTACTAATATTCCCTGAGTATGTATGTAGTACGTTTGGTCCTGCACATCTCTGGGCATGTACTAATATTCCCCGAGTAAGTATGTAATACGTTTGGTCCTGCACATCTCTGGGCATGTACTAATATTCCCAGGAACGTATGTAATACGTTTGGTCCTGTACATCTTTGGGCATGTACTAATATTCCCCAAGTATGTATGTAGTTTGGTCCTGCACATCTCTGGGCATGTACTAATATTCCTGGTGCGTATATGCAGTCGTTTGGTCCTGCACATCTCTGGGCATGTACTAATATTCCCAGTATGTATGTAGTACGCTTGGTCCTGCACATCTCTGGGCATGTACTAATATTCCCGAGTATGTAGTACGTTTGGTCCTGCACATCTCTGGGCATGTACTAATATTCCCCGAGTACGTATGTAGTATGTTTGGTCCTGCACATCTCTGGGCATGTACTAATATTCCCTGAGTATGTATGTAGTACGTTTGGTCCTGCACATCTCTGGGCATGTACTAATATTCCCCGAGTAAGTATGTAATACGTTTGGTCCTGCACATCTCTGGGCATGTACTAATATTCCCCGAGTACGTATGTAGTACGTTTGGTCCTGCACATCTCTGGGCATGTACTAATATTCCCTGAGTATGTATGTAGTACGGTTGGTCCTGCACATCTCTGGGCATGTACTAATATTCCCCGAGTACATATGTAGTATGTTTGGTCCTGCACATCTCTGGGCATGTACTAATATTCCCCGAGTACGTATGTAGTACGTTTGGTCCTGTACATCTCTGGGCATGTACTAATATTCCCCGAGTATGTATGGAGTACGTTTGGTCCTGCACATCTCTGGGCATGTACTAATATTCCCCGAGTACGTATGTAGTATGTTTGTAGATGCTCTTGACCACCATTCTGCTTATGCTTATTGATATTATTTTTATGTACTTATTTCTTTGAATGGGATCTAGATTTGCGTGGGAGTATGCGGCAGAGATATAAAAAGTGCATTTTGATAGTGATGGCAGGAATCAACTATATGTGATTTAGTCCTGAAAGCATTCATTCACTTTAGGAATAGATTAAGCCATTTCCAGTTTCTATCCTTATACCAACGTGATTCATAAGCTAGCTGGCATTAAATGAGCATTACAGATTACTTCAACAGATTAAACTTGCAGACCATCCAGCAGGCTTATTTCGTTCCATGTATGTCAGGTCATTTTCTATACAGGCACTTGCCATATACTCTGTGGTTGTACAGGAGAGTGTCCTGAATATTGCTAAATGTCAGCTCCAGTTACATCATACCATTAAAAGTTAGAAACTTGCAATCTGGACATTTTGCTATCATCCTTCTCACATTGCTCTACTACCATTTCTAACCATATGTTATGATAGTTTGTCTTTAAACCATTCCCGGTTTGGAAAGCAGTATAATCATATACCTTATGTAAACCACAGAGGTATTTAAATGCTCCTGTAATTCCTTGATGCTCTCCCTCAGCCTATTACTCCAAGCTGTATCTATTTAGCAGGAGAAGATAGAGAAAAATCAGTTCATGTACCAAAAGAGAATGGAACCTCTCTTCAGGCATGGGGTTAGGTATGATTATTGCCCACAGTTACAGTACATACTGTAACCTGTGACTCACCTGTGTCACAGTGCTATGTGCTGCTGGATACAACTGATGTGCTGCCTTGCTGACCCACGTGCAGACTCTATATGTTCAGGTGATAGTTGTGTAGCTCATTTACAGATAGATGACCATCTCAGAATGACTGAACAGCATACCAATTGCTACACGATGACTGTCATGAAGGAATTTTGGCACTGTCATATGCTCTGCTCACTGCCAAAAACTAGCAGGATATACGGATGAGGGATATGAATTTTATCACCTTGGCCATACATCACCCTATCATATGCTCACAAAGGTGACATCACCACCTCGCATACAGCTGGCATTTGTGAATTATCCATGGTCTGTCCCCTGGTGCACAAATAAGAGCAGTATGCCAAGTGGAGGTAGGCACAGTACATTGTTTGCTAACCACATGCTGATAGCTACTTACATTGCCAACAATTGCTTGCCTGCCTTTGGTGACATTTTCAGCACATTAGGCTGTACAAATGTTAACATTACCCATGTCCATATTTCAGGTCTTTGTCCCTCTCCCATAAAATATAGCCAAAGGAGCACACTCACCTAACTGCCCTATACCCTTGAACAAGGGTGCACTGCTTCTGTGCCCTTATATACACATCATCCAATAGGGCAGTTTGAATTTCTGTACTTAGTTCTATCAGCTCTGACAGAGTAACTTTCCTAGAAGCTGCTTAGTGCAGCAGTAGGTACTTGCAAGCACTATCATGTGAAGCAATCAGAGTAGTGATGCCTTTTTATCATTCTCTATGTTGCTATCCTTTCTTGTTTTTATATAAATTTTTTTTACTTTTTTTTATTTTATTTCTCTACATTTATGTTACCATTTGTTGCAGCATCTCTGTCTGTGGGTTAAAACAAACACCCACCCTGCCATCAGACCTGTCCAGTTTTTCCCCAGCTCACCATCTCCAAGCCTGCATCTCCATTGGATGATGGAGGTTCTGTGGCAGATGCTGATCTGGGAGCATCCCCACTGGCCTCTTGTAGTTAGTCACTGCAGGAGGGTGTTATAGTTCCTTCTGGTGACACCACCAGGGGGACAGAGTTCATGGAAGAGGTAAGGGAGGATTTTCTGGACTGGTGGTCTTGTAGCCTACATTAACCACCTTGAGAGGGTCTTTTGCAGTTAACAGAAACACATATTTGCCTGGCACTGCATTCCCCACCATCTGAGGTAGGGCCCAGTATTGAGGAAAATCATACTGATCTAGCCCTGGCAACACAGTCAGAAACTGGATAATCCTTCCCCATCATGGTGCTCCCCTTATTCACTTATGTGCCACATGCCTTCCCTCTTTGTTGTCCAGTCCTCCTCACCACTACTTGTCCTCTCGTTATGTGTAAGTCACTATGTCTGCTGTGAAACTCCCACTCCTTTGCATCAGCACCTCCCCAGTTGGTCTTTGTATTTTATGTTTGGTCATGTGCCCCTGCTTCCATAAATTTACTTTCTTTTGATTATCTGCCTTGCCTTTCTTCCCCTTCTTCCCCTTACCTCTCTCCCCATCTATCCTTCATAAAAATGGGTGCCTGTCTTCCAAAAAAGTATTCCCTTCTTCACTTTCAACTCCCATGCTTATCTTTCTTCTGCTTTTTTTAATTTCTCCAAGCCTTTTGGGTTTCTAATACCATGACAGGAATGGACCCCATTCCTAAGTCAAAGTCCAATTAAAGTTCATGAAATTAGTATTGCTTCACTCTTTGATGTCAGCTAGTAATGCTCTTCGCAGCAACCGCAATGTGCCCAGTAATGACTCCTTCTGTAGTTCGTATGGAGTTACATGAATTGGTAACATATCCAAATGCGATTGTAAATTCTTTTTTATAAGATCCGTTGCTCCTACTACTATTGGAACTGTCTGGGTATATTTCTTCCACATTGCTCTCATTTCTGCCTGCAGAGCCTGATATTTTATGACTTTGTGTCTCGCTGTGCACAGTATACAGTCCTTCTCCCAGATAAGAAAGTGGAAGTCAGATGGAAACTTCTACACATGGAGAATATAAGAGCATCAGTAGGGAAGATGACAAGATAAAATGAAGAGAAAACAAACAAGAAAGAAAAGAAAAATACTCCTGCTTAAATAAACATTTTTGCCATTTAATAAATATATATATGTGGGTCTACTTCAAATGAGTGAAAGTTCACAGGATCGAAGTACAGATCATCGAGACTACTTTGCTGAAATACCAAAATAGTGAAATCTGACAATATCAAACCTCAGATAAGTGAAAAGAGATTACTGATGTGTGGGAGCAGACCCCCCCCCATATGGGGGTGCAGGGGGGCTTGCCCACCTGAAAAAAGGGTGAAATATAGTTAATGTATTTTATTTGTTAATTAGTGGAGTCATGTTCCTTTCAGGTCATTTAGCATCACGGGAAGAGTTAGTACTGGATGTTATGCTTGCTGTATAGGGTGAGTTATGTAGACATTTAGTTCACTGGAACGTTTCAGTTTAGTTTTGTAATATTTTTCACTGGTGGATTGGTTAGGGATCTCCGGATAGTTCTTTTCATTTATCTGGGGTTCAACTTTGTCAGCTTTCGTTATTTTGGTATTTCGGCAAAGTAGTCTCAATGTGTAATTCGATTCTGTGAGCGTTCACTCATTTGAAGTAGACCTATATATATATATATTTGTGGATTTTTTTTTTTGACTAATGTGAGGAGTGGCTATTGGAACTGAAGAAAGCTACAGTTTTTTTTCTTTTTGTAAATGAAAGGGTGTTTCAGATAAAAAAAAGAGGTTCATCCAAGTAAGTAGATAGCAATAGATGCAACAGAAAATGGAACAAAATGAGGTAGTTTATAACAGACTACATATTTGCAAGCGTAAATATAAATGATTATGTATCACAAGGCCAGATGTGGTCTAGAATGTAATATGGGCAGGGGACTTTAACAATGACCTGTGTGGGGAAAAGAAAAGGGACAGGAAGACATTTAGGCTATTAGAAGAGTTTGATTATCATTTAAGTAAAAATTCTAAAAATAAAACTGAACTGTGAAGTCCAGGAATAGAAGGCAATGCATATCAAATTATCTATACCAGGAATTATGATTCACTGATTTTCATAAATCAGGAAATGTATTTTGAAGCGACAATAAAAAAGTGGAATTTTTTTGCAGGGGCACGCCTACTCCCTGCACTTTCATCTAGGGGAACTTCACCCCCATCCTCTTAATTTTAAATACCAGGTCTACAAACTGCAAATAAGTCACATTCACCTTAAGACTGAAGCTAGAAGCATCCTCCAATAACTCATTATACAGAGACTTTGGCAAAGCTGATCTAGTGAAACTGAGTGATGATCTGGTTAAATTCAACTTTCCCTTCCAATTCGATGACCCTACAGCTTATGCAAAATCCTTTAATGCCAAATCCTAATCATATGTGAATAGATGCATAGATGCATCTGCCCCTCCCCCCACAAAGTAAATACAGTATCAAATTCAAAAATAGCCTCTGTGGTGGAACCCAAATATAAATAGGCTTTATAACAAAAGAAAAAGATGCAATACACATAAAAACAAATGTATCTCTCAAGATTCAAAGAAAGTTCTTACTACACTTAATATTGAATTCTAGTCCCTGATCAAATCTAACAGAGCCATAGATAAGGTAAAAACTGCCACCCATGCAAAGGACAACCACAAAGTCTTCTTTAAATGTTTAGAACCGTTGAAAACAATGCTCAGCATTGTGCAGAGCCAACAGCAAATGATATCACATGCCAGACCTAGAAGACATAGACAATCTACAAAAAGATAATTTAGAATTTCACCCCCTCTCCCCTCCCACATTTCAAATACCTGCATCTACACTGCCCCAACTCTCTCAAATATCCCATGAAGAATTCCTCAAGGCACTTTCCAAGACCAAGAACATTGTTTCTGTGGGGCCAGATAGCATTCAGGGCTGTTTATTGAAACAGAACCTGTCATATCAATTACAAAGGCTATTCAGTGTCAGCCTTCAGACAAGAATGTGCAGTACAAATGAAGGACAGCAACTGTCATCTCCTTGTATAAAGGACTACTGTCAATGGACCCAGGAAATTATAGACCCATATGTCTGATCATCCTGATCTATAAGGCTATGGAAAGGATCATTATAGATATAAGTAACCTAAAAACCCTTGCCCCAAGCTACTTTTGATTTGTTAAGTGTAGATATTGAATACTTAACTTGACTGACTTCTTTAAGAAGGTTACTGTAACAATGGATAAGGGCAAATTAGTACACATTGCATTTCTAGACACTGCAGAGATGTCTGACACCATCCCACACTCATCACCAGTCGTAGCCAAACCATCCCAGCTAAATGATAATTGCTGTCTGATTTGTTGAGTAGCATAATGACTCACAAATAAAACCCAGGAATCTAGGGTTGGCTGCTGTATTTCCTCCAAAAGACCTGCCACTAGTGGTGTAACCTAGGGTTCAGTCCTTGGGCCCCACTTCTTTGGTATTTACTTCTTGGAGTTCAAAGTTACTGTTAAGGGTTTATAGCTGACTAAGTCAGCAGATGAGTGTAAACTTGGTGCCATCATAAACTCCCCACATGGCTCCAGGAGCCTTCAAGAAACTTTTAAAACTGAATGCCAAGAAATGTACTATAGTACGCTTCAGCAAGCAAGAAGTCCCTTGTTAACAACCACACTGACAACACACCCATGAAAACTGATCCAGTAGTTAGGGATTGGTGAACCTATGTAAAAAATGAACTATCTCTCCATCACCGTGTATCCACTAAAAAAGTAAAAAAGTGCTTTTTGTTGCACAGCTTATTACAAAGAGTATGATGTCCATTTCCAGGGATGTGATCGTTCCACTGCATTCTGCACTCATCAGGCCAGTCACTGAGTATAATGTCCCCTTTAGTATGTCTGTCCAAATATTTCAAACAATTTGATTGCCTGCAATGCTTTCTTAAAAAAATAGTGGCCTAAATCATAAAAACTATGCAGAGCATCTCAAATAAATTTGTCCTTCTGCTCAGTGTCATACAGGCTACTGAGGGGTAACCTCTGCCTCATGTACACAGCCTCAAATGAGCCTAGACTACTTTTACTGACTTACTTTACTTTACATTTGTTGACCGGGACAGTCCGACTGGATACATGTCCATCTTCAGCGGAGGCCCGGGGAGAAAAGCTCCAAAGGTATACATATACAATCATTACAATGTCATGTCAACAGGAGTACTCATAACATAATACAAATATAACACATTTTACAGTCTAGTTAAATTTATGGAAATATACCACTTATTCTAGTACATTTAAATTTGTACAGTCTAACAATCTTCTAAATTGGCTTAACAAAGATATTTGAGTAGCACTTACAGACATAAGATAGATACACCAGATGCATAAAGATTTAGTCAGGCTTGGAGCAGGGACATATCCACTGAGACTTGAAATACTTCTTGAGAGCTATTTTGAATTGAGATAGGGTGGTATCCAGGTAATGTGAGCAGGAAGGGAATTCCAAATTTTATTTCCAATTTCCAAAACAGAGTTGGCGAACAGGGAGTCACCAGCTGAGTTGTTGGATTTGATGGTTTGCACTAACAGTCTGTTAGATGACCGGACTGATCTGGAGTTGGAGTGGGGATAGATGATGTTTTTCAGGGCAGGTGTATTATCTGGTTGGTTAAGTGCTTTGTGAGCAACAATGAGTTGATTATACTGAAGCTGCTTGGGGAGCTCTAGCCATCCAAGATAATTTAGATTTTTACAATGATGGGTTCTATAGGGTAGACCAGTTGCAAATCTAGCTATGTTAAAACAGGAGCTTGAGAGTTTAGTAAGATCAGATTTATTTAGGTTGGCCAGTAAAGGGGAAGCATAGCAGAGTGTAGAGAGTAGATTGGAGAGGGCAATGGAGGTCCTAGCATATGGGGTAAGGAATGGATTTATCCTTTAAAGTGAGCCCAGTTTTCTGTTAATGGTTTTGATTGTTTTGTTGACGTGCACATCAAACTTAAGATTTTTGTCTATAATAACTCCTAGTAGTTTTGTATGGGCATCTGGAGAGATAATGGTACAGTTATTAGCCTTAATGGAGAGAGATAACACAGTGAATCTTTGAGTGGGAGTAAAAAGTAGGAGCTTTGTTTTATTAGGGTTGAAAATCAGACAGCGGGTGGCAAGCCAGTTCTCTTCTAAGTTGAAAGTACTCTGAATTACTGATAGGAGTTCTGTTTGTGAGGTGGCAGTGCAGATCAAGTTGAGTCATCTGCATATTGAATGCAGATGGCTTCAGGAATTACAGTGTGGAGGTCATTGATAAAAATGGAAAACAGAAGTGGCCCCAAGATAGACCCCTGTGGGACACCTAGAGTGTTGGGTAGGAGGTTTGAGAAGTCAAGGCAGTGCTGATACAAATTAAATATGCAAAAGAAAAGCTGAAGAGAAAAATAGCAGTTTTACAGGCTGAATATTTCAATAAAAATCTAAGAAAGATAAATCCATTAGATGTCTTTAACTGAAATTATCCTGAGCCCCTGGCTATGTTAAGTCACTAAAATTCACAGGCAGGAAGCAAAGCACTTACACAGAAGTTCAAACCACAAAATCACCAAGGTCTAAGCAGTATTGACCAACTTTACTGGTTTCAGCTCAAAATACATATTTTAGCTTATTATTTCCTTCCCACAGAAAACAGTGACATAATCAAATGATTTCACATACCTCTGTTAACTGTTTGCATACTAATGAACAGGTCTGGCAGGTTGTCACTAGAACAGTGACAAACATCTAGAGCCAAGGTGCAAAAAAATGGGAAAAAGGAATTGTGGATGGATGGCTGGACGGCTGGATGGATGGATGGATGGATGGATAAGGTTTGGTCAGCTATCTATTTAAGGAGTTGTGTAATTGCATCTTTATGATCGTTGACTTCATGACTGATTCAGTTTTATGACCTCCCTACAGTTATTTACAAGTAAGCTAACCTTTTTCTGTGAAACTGCATTTTCTCATACAAATCCTGAAGATTAAGATTATACCTTCTCAACATATTTTTCTTATACATATTAAATGTAAGAACAAATACAAATCTGCTGTCACTGCTAGGACATCTTATAAATGCAATTTCACAGTGTAGTTTTTTGTTACATATTATATAAAGCCTAAATAAATGGCCCCGACTCCAAAAAACTTGCTCTGAGTATAAGTGACTACTTACACTGTGAACAGGCTGAGAACAGGTGTTTTAGAATCTGGTCTCTGTAGTAAGCTTGTTTATAGATAGTCCTTACACTGACGTAAGTCACTTTCACTGAGAGCAGGTGTTTTGGAATCAGGGCAGACTTACACAGTCAGCAACTCTTTTTGAATCTGACCCTAGCTTACAAATGTGTTATAGACTGAATTAAAAAAAAAGTACAGAGATTCAAAGATGGCCGCCATTCTTTAAACACTGCAAGTCTACAGCTCTTCAGATATCAGAAATAAAAATCAACCCTGTGGAGATATCACAAGATTCAATACGCTAATTGGCAGCAATAACTAAAGTAGTAGGATCTATCTTCGCTTCTGAGAGGAAAAAATAGAGAAAAAATATTTTGTAACAACAGGATTGGAACTGATGGTCAGCCTGACTCTGAACAGAGCAACAAACAAAGGAATTATATATCTCTCAGCTGAAACCTTACTCCTGGTATAAATACATTTACAGTGTATCAAAATGTCAAAAGAAGACAAAACTATGCAAACCACAACTTCTAAAACTAAACTATCAGCCTTGCAATCTCTGGAAAAAGAAGCTATTTTTAAAAGACAGAAAACAGTTACACAAAGGGAGACTGCAAAAACAGGAATAACAAACAAACCAGATCAACCGGTCAGCATGGAGGAAATTAAATCAGCATTGTTACCTATTCAAGAAGCCTTAAAAGATTTATCAACTCAAATGCTTACGTTTAGTGCCACATGTAATCAAATTTTGGAAAGGATGGATAAATCAGAAACCAGAATAGCTGAAAGTGAGGATAAAATAATAATGCCTACGAAAAAAACAGACTCTCATGATGCAGACATTCAAACCATGCAAAATAAAATTTTAGACCTGGAAGCAAGATCCAGACGGAATAATATAATAATTAGAGGAATCCCAGAAACAATTCAATACAATGATCTTAATGCTACCATAATACAAATACTTGAAACACTGTTTAAGGACTCTGACAGTGTTAAACGGATTGTTATAGAAAGAGCACATAGAGCAATCAGAGAATCATTTGCTTCAAATGCACCTAGACCAGTCTATGCCAAAATACTGAATTACCAAGATGCAAGCAAAATACTTTTAACTATTAAAAAGAATGGTGGATTTATCATGTGGCAAAATAACAAAATTTCCATGACACAGGACTTACCAATACAAATAAGGCAATCCAGGCAAATGCTAGCTCCATACTGCAAGTTTTTGATTGAAAAAAACATCAGATTTCAAATGAAGTTTCCCAATACTTTAATTTTCACAGTGGATGGTACTAAATATTCAATAAACACTAAAAAAGAAGCAAAACCTACCTTTTTGAAGCTTTTCAAGGCACTGCCACCTTCAGAAGTTTGATCAAAGCATCCAGGCTTTTCTTTCAGCATCAGACAGACTGGGACTCCATAATTACGATGATCCGAGGCTTTATAACTCTTTGTTTGTTCTTTTTTTTTTTTACCAGGCCCTGGGAAACACTTGATTAACTCTTTATCTCAAAGTTCCAGCGTGTCCACGAGGCTTTTCCGAGGATTTATGGCTTCAACGATCGTAAACAAGCCATGAAGTAGCAGGAAGTCCTTTGGAGGCTGCAGGGGGACTGATTTCAATGTAGCGCATCCAGGAGGTCCGTCTGCGAACTGGTTCCCCCGTCGCGAAATCGAAATGAAGAAAACAAGCTCATCAAGCAGGAAGGACTATAGGGAAGCTGTAGAAACTGTTTGGATCTAAAAACGAAGCTTCCTGGACTTATTTGGAGGGTAAATGGCTTCAGTGTGGTATGAGGAAATGTACAGCTGTACAGGTAGGAAATACTATTGTGAATGGGCTGGTTAAAATAGAAGGGTATTACATTGTATAGTGATAGAATATGGTAATTATGTCTCTATTTCTTTTTTTTTCCTAGATAGGTTTTTTCACTTTTAATTAGGAAAATGTATGTGTATGCTTTGTTCAATAGAGTAACATGATGGTGTTAGTATAACAAATGTTATGAAAAACTGTAAACTTGAAATGTTTAAAATGTCACATTTAGTTTTTCCTTCTCTTTAGTATTTTTAAATGTATTTTATATGGACACAATTATTTAGCCAAATGCTTTGTGTAGTACAGTTTTTATTGTTACTTATAGTATCTTACAAGTTTTAGCAGACTGTTACCTTTGGAGGAAGACAATTAACTAAAGCAGTTAGAACATTTAAACAAAAATAAGCTTAGGATTGTCTTGCAATGTTTAACAACTGTTTGCTTTCTCTGAGAATTAATAATTACTATTGTATATGACAAGAAGTTAAAATCTATTATTGTTATTGCTGATTATCAATATTGTGAGGTATTAGTTAAACTGGATTTTCATACAACAATTAGTAAATGTGTTTGACTATATAAAATATGTCCAGAGCTGTAGTTAGGTAGTTAGTAGCATTTATTAGGGAATGTTTGGATTAAGCTTTGTAGATGTAGAGATAGTGGTTGTAGGGTTTTTGCATGAGGTTTTTGTGTCAGTTGGTAGAGTTAGAAAGAATGTGAAAAACCTATGTACATCCTGGTCCAGAGGAATAGTGGATAAGCACTGGGTAGGGATGGGATGTCAGATTTGCTTCCAAATAATCTATGATATGTTAACATACTGTAATCTAAGGTTGTCTCTTAATAGTAGGAATAGGAATACATTTTTGAAAAGCTTCATATGTGGATAATAGAATCTTGGAATGTTAAAGGACTCCAGAACATGAAAAAGAGGAAGCTGTTTTTACACCTGTTTTTCCAATCAAAGGCAGACTTTATTTCACTACAAGAAACTCATTTGACTAATGATCAGTGGGATATACTGAAGGATAAGAAATGGATTAGGGAGATAGTGGCGGCAGAAGGGACAACGAACAGTGCAGGGGTGGCAATTATAATTAAAAAACGATACCAAGAGAAAATCTTAGATGTCAAAGTAGATAAAGGGGGACGGTGGTGTTTAGTGGTTCTGATATCCAAGTTCTATGATAAACCCATATTACTTATGAATATATACGCCCCTTCCACTAATCAGCACCATTTTATAACTTCATTTTACTCCATTTTATAACAATATAACAACTGTTATATATTAATGGGAGGTGATTGGAATTCGTATCAAGATCCCAAGTTAGATAAATTCCGTTCATCTAAAGCTTTTAATAAACAGGCAATGATAGCATTGAAGGAATTTAAAACCGATTTTAAATTATATGACCCATTTAAACATACACACACACAAATGAAAGCAGAGAATTTTACTTTTTACTCAAGTTGCCATAAAATGTGGTCGAGAATTGATTTTTTTTTTATCTCAGAAGTATTGATTTCTGTTGACCCATGTGTTTCTACCCAAGCTCGACAATTATCGGAACACTCAAAGATCACATTAACACTAAACAATAATAATATGAGTAATAGGAGACTTCGAGGATACAATTGGTCTTTAAATCCATATTTACTGAGGAAAGATGACATATTGAAAGAAGTTAAAGAGACACTTAAACAGTTACTCCATAACCTCCTCAAAAACAGACACCCTGTTGATATAGAATGGGCTACAACTAAAGCCCAAATAAGAGGGATTTTTCTTCAGAAAGCTACTTAATATAAAAAAATGCAAAATAAGGAACTACAAGAATTGGAAACCAAAATTAAGTTACTAGACCAGGAGTTAATGAGGAACTACAATAAACAAACAGAAATAGACTTATTAAAGTGTCAAAAAGAATTGTTTTTATTACATAATAGTAAACTATCATTTTATGAACAGAGAAATTTAGTAAAATACGCAAATCATATTCAGACTCCCTCAAAAGCACTAGCACGCATTATTAACCAAACAAAATCAACACTATTAATATCAGAAATATATTATAATAATAGAACATATACTAATAAGGCAGACATCATGAATACTTTTGAAACATTATTTAATCAGGTATATGGTGATCAGCAGACACTTTTACCAGATAAAGTTAGGAAAGATTTCTTACAGAAGATCACATTCCCAAGTATTGATAATGAGTCCCATAGGGATTTAATTAAACCGATTTCAGCGGAGGAGGTAACAGAGATAATTAAGAAGCTGAAACCACATAAAGCCCCAGGGCCGGATGGATTGACCTCTGAATTTTACAAAACTTTTAGTGAGATTCTGAGTAGAATACTTTCACAGACATTTAATTATATAATTCAAAATAAAATGAATGATCCCCACTTTAATGCTTCAAAGACAATTTTGATACCGAAAGAAAAAAGTGATTCTAAAAACCCAGATAATTACAGACCCATTTCACTCTTGAATATAGACATGAAAATTATGACATCTATCCTGGCAAATAGACTGAAAAGGGTCACAAATCTAATAGTATCAGAGGAACAGGTGGGGTTTATGGATGGGAGACAGACCACTGATAATACATTAACGCTTCACACATTAATTTCATATGCCAAGCACAAAAATCTCAATATTTATGCACTTATAATTGACGCACAGAAAGCATTTGACAGAGTTAACTTGGTATATCTATTTGATATGTTATCATACTTTAATATACCTTCGGATTTCATTTTAACATTAAGGAAAATATATAACAACGCATATACAAATGTATTTATCAATCAAGAATGCTCTAAAAGAATACAAATTAAAATGGTACCCGACAAGGGTGCCCATTATCTCCTATTTTATTTAATCTTTATTTCGAACCATTATTTTTACACCTTAAACAAAATGTTTTTTACAATCCTCCAACATTATATGGTATGAAGATAAATATGGCTGCTTTCGCAGATGATTTAAATATATACTGTACCACACCTGTGTCAGATACCGAGAAAATATTAAAAGCAGTAGAAGACTTTGAGAAAATCTCTAACTACAAACTTAATTTTAAGAAATCCAAAATATTCCCATTAAAGACACCCACACCCTTTTCATTGCTACCACTGATAGGACAGGTAATGACGGAAGAGAGAACAAAATATCTGGGTATTGTATTTTCAACTGATAATAGAGATTTTTTTATAAATAATGTTAAATCAACTTGGGATCAGATAACATTAGATTTGAAAAGATGGAGTAAACTGAAATTACCAATGATGGCAAGAGCTGCAATTATCAAAATGAATGTTCTTCCCAGAATACTATATATACTTAGAGCTACACAACTCAGAATCACAAGGACATTTTTTAAACAGCTTCATATAGGACTAGGGAGATTTCTTTGGGAGCCTAGGAAAATGAGGATAACATATGAGAAACTGATGGCTCCAAAGAATAGGGGAGGTCTAGATTTACCGGATTTTGAAACTTATTACTTGGTAATTAATGCTAACAGAATTTTAAGGGCGATTCACTTTGATAGAGGCAGTCTGAAATGGGCGCCCAAATGGTTGGTTTTAACTTATAGACATGTAACTGGAGTGGGAATTAACTGTAAAGCTTTACCCTTTTTGAATAGAGGAACACTCAGTAAATATGACTTAATGGAACATATTAAAAGCTATGTAACTTCAATTCAAAATCCTTTTACTTCATTAAACCTACTAAAGTATATGATGGTGTTTCAACCATGCCACAAGAACCCAAATTTAGTAATAGGGAATAAATTGATAGACTTACAGAAATTCCCTCTAATAAAGGATTTAATCATATTGGATTTCTACCCCTTTCTTGGGATATCAGTTCACGATATTTTAAAAGAGAAAAGTCTTCCTATTTCCTATCTAATTATCATGAGACAACTAAAAGATCTGGCTATAAATTATTTTAATAACTTTGAATTTAAAGAAGAGGAATTAAATATATGTCGTAATCTGTCGGAAGCTCTGATACAAGACAAAAAATATATAACTACCTCATATAAACTGATAAAAGAGATGAAATATAATAAACATATTCTCTTATCGAATTACTGGAGGGAAAAATTAAAATTAGTTGACGACAGCAAGATCTTGGAAGCATTTAATCTAACATTAAAGTCAGTATCCCTCCAAAAATTACTATTCACACAATTGATGATATTTAACAATGCCTACTATACCCATCTTACTCTTCATAAATTTGACTCAAAGAACTTGCCTAATTGTCCATACTGCATAGACCAGACGGCTGACCTGTTTCACATGTTTTGGAGTTGCAAATGCATTTTTAAACTTTGGAATTAGTTAAAACTTCATTTACAGAAAATGGGCTACCAACACTCAACACTCTCTTGGGAATTTATGATCCTACATATTCCCCCAGATAACTTAGACAAATCAAAAAGGATCATAATCATGAATATTTGTTTATTAATGAAACTATACATAGCTTCAAACTGGTTGAACCCAACCCGGACATCTTGGGAAAATTTTAGAACATTAGCAATAAGACACATATTAGCGCACAAATTGTTAATCAATGACCATAAGAAAAGCATAAATAATATTAAAATATGGGAGCAAATCTTTAATATTGTGTTGGCCTAGAGGTTCTTATCCACTGTTACTCAGAATATATATTTATAAGACAGATTCAATCTTAGATTAGATATAGATTGTAATAATAATACAGACTGATGTCTTTTTCATGTTGTATTTCCTTCTTAATAATTTGTGTTAATATACAATGTTTGTGTAACTTTTGGAAGCAATCATGTACATATTGTATATACATAGTAGTGTGTAGTTATGTAGTTGAAAAATAATAAAAGACGGATTATTGAAAAAAAAAAAAAAAAGTACAGAACCATATTTTAAGTCATTTTTTTCTACCTGACATCACAAAGAGGTAAAAAGGTATCAATAATTTAAATATAGACATTGTAGTAGAAGAAGAAGACAGAACAAACAAGAGTCTGAATAAGT
>NC_056725.1:763295517-763310517 GCF_019279795.1 Protopterus annectens | reverse complement strand
CACACACACGCATGCAAGTTCAACAAATGCCAAGTGCTTATGAATACTTGCAAAAGCTTTGCAGCTTTTGTTGGTGAAAGTACAGGACAACTGTTTACAACATTTAGAATAATATGTGTTTTTTTAACATAGAATGTCTTCAAGTAAAGAAGTGTCACTTTGTCATGCAAATTGCACAAAACAAGTGCCCTGTAGAAATTATTCACCCCCTCAAAAAAGTCCTTGCAAAGTGGTGACATTTGAGCAAGTCAGGAATTTCAGAATGTCATTCTTGAAAATAACTTTACAGTACTTTAGCAAAACCTAATTATTGAAACAAATACTTTTTATTCTCAGTTGCTGCGGATCGTGTATTACACACTTAGAAAGTATATCATTCACTATATTTAAAAATATATTTTAATATCATCGCATATTATTGATTTTGGTTTCACTATTAGACATCACAATTAAGTTCATGTTATGGATATACTATTTTAATGGTAGACAAACAATCTGGCATACTATTGTTTTAAAAGGCTGCTATAAAAGGGCTGAACTAAGAAGATACATTATATCTTTCAAAAATGCAAGGATTAAAGATCAGAAAGTATCCTTGGTCATGATGGAGGGTATTTCTACCAGCCAAGAATCGGCCATGTAATGTCTCTCTGAACTGTACTCTGTTCTGGTCTATTTTTACTACCAACCATATCAATAACAGGTTTATTATGCAGTTCCAGGATTCATATCTGTACATAAGTGATTATGTGCAGATATTTTGTGTTAATTGGTATGGGAACATGAAACAATACCTAATATGTAAGTGTGTCCTGCAGTATAAAGAAAGGCTTTATTGAATAAATCCTGCTACATTTGTATATATGTAATGAGCATGGACTATGCAGGTTATTTTTAGGTATTGGGATCAAGATACCTTTAATATGCTGCTGTAAGCACTAGACTGTATCTAGTGTATATATATTTAAGCAGAAATGATAAAAAGACAGAAATACCTACATAGAAAATGGGCAGACAAGCAAATAAAGGACACACACACACATATATATATATATATATATATATATATACATATATATATATATATATATATATATATATATATATATATATTTAGAACAGCACTACCGACATCAAATAGTATGAACTAAATAAATTACTAACTGCAGCAAGGTGTGAAACTATATTAAAACATAAAATGATGATTACCATATATCCATAGCAACAACATTCACAGATTTTTGAAAATCTTGTCGCTTCCCTTTCATTATCAAACATTTGGTATAATGCTAAAAGTCAGCTCCTCCCCCTCATTAGTTTCAACATTTTTCAACACAAGCATTTAAGAAACAGTCCAGTAATACCCTGATTAATTGTGCACAAAGCAGATATTATCTTACTGTGTACATTTATCCATTTTCACTCTCACTTCCTCTGCAGAGTGCTGAAGGAAGCCGTGACTCCAGCTATTCCTTGTAATGAATGCAATTTCATTCCTGTAGCAAGCAGTGGGTTTAGATGCGATCTCTGCATTTAAAAGAAGTGCACCCCTCATAGTTCTTGCAGTCACCAACTGCCCCACTGACTCTAGTTTTGCCACTTTGGGAGTCATTGTCAGTAATGAAGATGTCTGGCTAAGAAATGCAGTTAGGTTCTTTCTTAGGGCATAGAACAGTTTGTCAAAGCAAGACTTACTGAATCTTACTTTAAAGAACGTTATCTACTGCAAGTCATTTTCTTGGCAGAAAACAACTTTCAAAGTAAAATGGACCACATTGTTTTCAGAAGGGTAGAACTCTCAAACTTGCAACTTGTAGAATCAGGTCTGAGATTACTGTAGTTTGGAGATGGACAGGCTAACTCACCCCTGACAATGCTTTCACATTAATGTAGCACACTACAGCATGTCTCTGCGTACTCTGGCCCAAGAGAACACCAATCACTAATAAACTAACACATTGCCACACTAACACTGTTGCACAAATATGCAAAAAGGAGAACACACTTAACCATACATAAGCAAAAGCTGACTGTAGTCATGAAGATTCATACTGCTAGCATCATTTCATCAAAATAAAATTCAATGACACTTATTTGGGCAAATCATGTAACTACCCATCTTTGGTAACAGAAACCCTATATTTGCCCTATTAGTGAGATAGTTTTCCCTTAATGTAGATATTTCTTTTCATTTTTTTTAATAATATGCAGAAAGCTGCTTTCACAGACCTAAAAAGAATCAAGCTCACATAACTTCTCAATTGTAGGACAAAAACGTCAGTCATCACAAGTCAAAGATACTTTTCTACGGGCTGAATAATAAGCCATGGGCCACTATGCCACCATGAAAGAGCTCTCAGTAAAGTGTCAGTACAGTCAATATATTTTAAAAGTCTTGGCTCACCATGTGAAACACTTTCAGGTCCTGTATGCTCTAGTGCTGTGTTCATGTAACTGGCATCCTTGGATGTCCATGGCATGGACTTTTCCCTTATATATAGCACATTCTTGCACTGCACTCTTGTAATTGACAGCAGTAAAGATGCATACGGTGAGCTTCACCCCTCCCTTTGGTACTATCAGCAGCAACACCTACCTCTCCTCCCTGTGTAAATAGCCTCTTCACTTCAACTTCAGTGTAACCTGTTTTACTTTCGTTTCTGCCCCACTGCTCATACTATTGAAGACATGGCTTCTTGCAGTGTTATACATTTACACAGTTCGTGCCATCCTGTTCTTACTCTCACCACTTGTTTTATAGTTCTGTTTTCTGGTGCCTGCTAAAAATGTCTATGTTAGATCTTGCCTTCTCTGACCACCTTCTAAGCCCCAGAAAATGCCTTTACTGTATGCATGCATCTGTTTTGTTATTCTTGCTTCTATTTTTCTTTCTCAAACAGTTCATTTTTTTTACATTATTCCCATTAAATGCTTGTCATTTTACCCCAGTCTGTTACCACAGTCAGACGCCTTTATTTTCTCATGGTTTTCCCCTGAATTCTGCTAGAATTTTCATCTAATATGGTTTAACTTTCATTCTTCTGTCTCTGTCCGTCTTCCTTAGTTTAAAATAGTCATTCCTGTTTTCTTAATACATTTAGTTTGTATGCAGTGGAGTGCTTTTTGGTGAGACCCACATTTTAATCTAATACCTTTTTAAATCTTTCTTACTGAGTTTGCAGACAGACATGCAACAGACCAAATGTCTGGATATTTTTCACTCTCTTTAACATTTGTGAGAAATGTGTACATTTGCTTCTATTGTAAGCTGCAATCACTGCTGCTATAATTTCTGATTTAAGCAGATTTTACTTTTCCTCTTTCTAGTGCAATCAGCTCTACCAGTAAGAGTATTAGTACTATGATCTTGAGTTGGCCTTCTGCTTACGAATAATAATTCTCAGCACAACAAAACAGTAAAAATAGAAATACCAGATCAGTTGCACAAGCAACGCTGTGCTAGTGTATTGTGTGAATAAGAATTTGAAGCATCAGTTTCGAAAGCTCATCATAGCCTCTAAAGCATTACATTTTGCTACAGATTTGTAAGCTAGCATTACATGGCCGAAGAATCATATTGTTTGAAATCCTGAGGTAGAAGGACGGACTCAAGTTATTTCAGAATGATCAGATCCTATGCCAGTGCTGAAGAGATGCAAAGCTATTTCCAGTCTGGAAGATGTACCTATATAGTAAAAGTACAGCAGCTGCTTCCTGAATGATAAGAAAAGTTGAAAAACATTTACAGATGTACTATTGGTTCATAGCTAAGTATGAAGCTAGTTGTCTTTGGGGGTCATTTTAAGTCTAGGCAGTTTTCTATGGTGAGAATCAAACTCTGTACTTTGTCTCTAGTGAGGTAAACACTTTGTTATACCAACTTCTCTCACCTTCTTTTTTAAAATTAGAATATCAGTCTGCAGACCATTACAAGCCTACAACCAGAATCAAACTTTGTACTTTGTATGTCTGACACTAAGATCTTAACCATTATGCCATTTCTCCCCTTATTATTTCAAGACAATTCAACATTGTTCTCACATTGCACTCAGTTTAGCTTGAATGTAACCAAATATAACAGACAGAACTATAAGAACCTTTAATGACTTTGACAAACCTCAGATCTCATGGTTCTATCAGCCCTACTTGAACCAGGGCAACCGAAAGAATCATTTCACTCACATGTCCGCATATTCCACTTATATTGCACATTACAGTAAAGATTAATACAGCTAAAGTATAGAGTCATGTTACATGTCTGTGTATTGCATTTATATCATACATTACAGTAAAGATTAACACGACTGAAGTAAAAAGTCGTGTCAGTGTTATGAACTCTTCAAACTTATCAATAATCATCACAAGATGCCCTAAAAAGATGTAACTTCATGACACTTAGATGATCTGATCTTTTACTTCGGATCTTAAAAAGTAGATCAGTTTGTTCACTTCCCTTTTGCCATGTTGACATGTATATATGACACTGCCATATTAGTTAAGCAGAGTTGTCATGTTACCATTTAGAGTTACAAAAATAAAATCGGAATGATAACTAAGGATAAAAATGTGATCCTTCCATTCTCTGAGGGTTTCATATGAAACGTGAAGTTTGTGGATGCTACATTCAGAGATTCAGTGCCTGTCCTAGTGCTCACACCCGGTGACCCTTATAGGAAGGACACGAGAGGGTAGGTACAGTAATCCTAAGTAGTGCTGCCTACAGCTGTGTGCTTACCTCCTTATGACTGAGTTAGTCTGTAAAGGGATGCTGCTGCCGTATTAATGCCTCCCAGTGTTGAGTCCTTACCTCCCAACCATTGCGGAATGCTGCTGTTGTACTAATGGCACCCGAGTCCTTACCTCTCAAACATTGCGGAATGCTGCTGTTGTACTAATGGCACCCTGTGCCAGGTCCTTACCTCCCAATCATTGTGGAATGTTGCTGCACCGCTGCTTCCAGCAGCCGCTCCAGAATAGTCCACTCGCCCATAGCAGTTCCAAGAAGCTTGTCACATCCAAGTACAGAAGAACTTTCCACCTGCAAGATGCCTTGGCGTGCTGTATTAAATCACTGCTTCACTGTCTTCATCTTGAAGATATGCATCCAGCATTACTGGCAATGAAATGAGGAACCTCCCCTCCCTCCCACCCTTCCTGCTTCACTTTAGTGTGCCTGGATGACCCCACACTCACATATAGAGACACAGGCACACACACAGTTTCTGAGTGTCAAACCACTGCAGCGCATTTCATTTCCACCTGGCTGAATTTAGAAAGCACCAGGCTTCTCTGTCTGTCAAGCGATTAGCAAAGGAATGATTTACTCTCTCTCTCTTTTCTTCTCTTTTTACCATTCTGTTTGCTTTTCCTATCACTTCCTCAGCTAATCAGGATGAGCTGATGCAAATGAATCAAAGGAGAGGAGATTTACCCTTGTATTTATTAAGCTGCTTTTCTGTACTTAAATCGCTTTTAGACATCACTGCCTTAGGGGAAGAATTTTTTTTTTCACAAACAGTCATGCAGATACACATGCAAGCAAGGCTGAACGTACATATGCAGATGGAACTACCTGACATGATCACATTAATTATGCATTTACAAGTGCCTGTTGTTAAATACATTTTTCATAGTGCATGTGTTTGTTTGTTATATAATTGAGGTGTTACTTTCACATAAGAATCTATTTAACAAGCTGTTGTACATGTTTGCACAGATGCTTCAGCTGTCTTAAATCCATAGCTAGTGAAGAGCTCCAGCAGAGACCAGAATGTAAGTGTACTTCTATGATATAGTAGCTTTAGCTCTTATAATTTTTTTTATTCTGCTTGAAGAAAAACATTTGTTTGCAAAAACCAGAATGCTTCACATCTGAGTAAGTACTTCTGAATCCAAAGTGACAAAATTATGAATTAATGTTCATCAGTATGGCTAATTATCCTGCTAGTGCAACTGAATAGTGGCAGTTTAACCATGAAACATCTATGCTCAGTAAATTTGTTCTTAAGAAGGACTGATATAAAAAAAAAACACTGACTGTTTTGTTAATAACCCATTTTTTTATCATTTTCTTTAAATATACTCCATTTATTTACTTCTGAGTTTAGAAATTCAGGATGATGTTTACTTGTCTTCAGAAGATATGAAGTTAAAAAAATATGCATTACAAACCGGTAAGTTATGTAAATTCATGCATTTTCCTTAAAATTAAATTTAAGTGGCTATCATCAAGTATGAAATTGTTTTCACATCAATATAACAAAATGGATCAGTCTGCAGTCCTTTACTAGTGAGCATGTCGAGTGTAGCAAACATAAAACATTGTTCTAACCCCTGAAACAATACAAATACCAAAATCCTACTTGGCCCTCTGAAAGAATAGCAATAGTGAAGTATGCACAGTAAAATATATCAAGGTATACAGTAAATGTGCCAGGGGAGGCACACTGGTCTATGTATTTATTCATTAATGCCTGCAAAAAAATGAAAACAATAAAAGAACATATAATACAAGAGAACAAAAAGCAACCGTAGAAAAAATAGCAAACACTGCAAAGTATAGTGGCGTGCCCACCTCAGCACTATACAAAATGGAAGACTGGTCTTTAAAAAGCACTTATAATAATAACCTGAAATACTCCAAACAATAGGCAGTTGACTGCCCTTTATGTAAAATAACTGGATGACTGAATTTTCAAAGAATTTCTGGAACACCGTTAGGACCCATCAGGAGTAATCCTTGGTCATCGGTCATTGAGCCTCACTGATGCTTCTGTGCATTTGTCTATATGAGTGGTGGCTGCAGGCAAAAAGTTAGCACCTAATAAGTGGACACTTGGCAAGAATCCAAAATTGGGCTCTGATTTGGAAGTCATTTGAATCTACATGAGCAACAGATTCACATAGCACAAAGCATTACAGACTTCAACTGGGCATTCCCTCCATGTGTCTGAAACTGGCTAAGGTGCACATAATTGGGGCTGAAGTGCTTGCTTCCTCAGACAGGGGCAGGCATTCTCAGAGTTCTGTACAAGATACATGTAGTGTGAATTAAAGCTTTTTTTGTGAACTTAAGTCTCATGTCCCCTGTGGATCCAAAAGAATTCACTACAGGAGTCCAAGTCACATGATCCTAATTTAAAATGAAATAAAAATTACATGTCAAACCATAAAATTTCAGACAAAAATCATGATTACACTACCTTTTCATGCTTAGGATAAAATTTCCTTCCAGTCTCTATGCTTTTGTTCCCCTGAACCCCATGACATGGGATTGTGGCCCCCTGCCACATACCTACTACTTAATCATGCTCATTCTGAGGCTATTTCAGCCACAGAGAAGAGCACATAGTCACATGACTTTCAGCATTGCACTCCTCACCAATTATTTCATTCTAAATCTGGATGCAATGCCTAGTTCGTACTGTAGTGCCAAAGGTGCACTGTTACGCTTTTACAAGGCAAAGTAATGGCAAAGATGCAGGTAATATCTGAACTCCTGCTATCGCACAATTAAGATAATGCTCGAGTCAATGGTGAAATCAGGTCTAGCATTAAATAAACTCTAAATGTTAACTTGCTGTGTAACCGGAGTGCCTCAGTACTGCTGCAAGAGATTACTGTTCTGTTATAATCAATTAAACTTTTTAATCTCTAACAAAACATGGTACCTAGTATCACCTGTTATGTATTATAATCTTTAACAAGACGTGGTACCTACTATCACCTGTTATGTATTATAATCTTTAACAAGACGTGGTACCTACTATCCCCTGTTATATATTATAATCTTTAACAAGACGTGGTACCTACTATCACCTGTTATGTATTACAATCTTTAACAAGACGTGGTACCTACTATCGCCTGTTATGGATTATAATCTTTAACAAGACGTGGTTGTTGCTCTCCTACTTTGGACACAATAGAAGAGTCTTCATGAGTTCTCTTCAAGCAGCTTTATTATATACAAACACATCACGACAGAAGTTTACTGACTTTAACGTCAGTAACTTATATACAAACTAAGAAACGAAAAATGCGGAAAGCTCTCCAAAAATACAAATACTAATAAAAAGGAATGCAAGTCACAGATAAGGAAAAACTCCGTTGGAACAACACAGTTTTAATATTCATGAAGGGTTATTCATGAGGGTTAGTGCAATATATAAATTCACCATTAAGTGGTGCTGCTTGGGTATAAAGTTTTTTCCTTTTAAATAATAAGAAGTTTCTCTAATAATGATTTATTTAAAATGTCCTTTTATATAATGTATATAGATATGAATTTATACATATTTATTCTTATAAGGTTTTATATTTATTCATGAAATGGCTATTTATAAGCATGTATTCATTTATATTTATTTTTTTTTTATTAAAAGATAAAAATGTTAATGGAATTGACACAATACTTTTGAATATTAATGAGCCCAAAGGTCTATGTTGATTAGTGCATTCAAAATTAATTGGAGTTTTTTTATTGCCTTGTGTTTTTAATTGATGTATAAAAGTGATTTGGTTATGTTTAGATAACATCTGATGAATTCCAGTGGTTAGGACGAAAACACATGTATTTTCTAAAAAGAGCATTAATGACAGTGTGTTTTTGGTGTGTAGTTCGTGAATATTAAAACTGTGTTGATCCAACGGAGTTTTTCCTTCTCTGTGACTTGCATTCCTATTTATTTATATGCAAACTAACTACTGCAATCATACAGGCTCACTCTCTGGCTGTACTCTCAAAATGGCACAGGGAATAGCACGTGCCCAGTATTTATATGTGCACATTAAGTCCTTGAAATGCTTCTTAAAGATACAGCACATACACTCTGATCGACAATGGTACCTACTATTGCCTGTCAAGATGTGGTACCTACTTTAACCTGCTATATATTATAATCTTTATTGTCTGATAAAAGTTAAAGAAGATCTCAAAGCCTGTGAACAGTGTTTTTCTAGTGTTGTCTAGCAGGGGTGCTCGTGCTATAGACTGCAGCCCCCCAGCTGTAAAAGAAATGAAAAAAACAGCTGTAAAATAAACTGCTGGTCATTTCCCGATATCCAGACTGAGCATGCACATAGAATCCAGACTGTTGCTGAGACAGTCTGGATTAGGAAAACAGCCTTCAACAGCAGAGATCCCAACTGCATAGACTGGAAGGGGATTGGACTGCAATTTCTACAGGCTGGGTAGCAGCTTGCTCTCATGGGAAGAACTTTGCTCTTGTGGGCTTTTAGTGTAGAAATGGACTCGTGTGTGTGTGTGTGTGTGTGTGTGTGTGTGTGTGTGTGTGTGTGTGTGTGTGTGTGTGTGTATAAAATGCCCTAGTTAAATATACCTGGTGGCTAACGGGAACTCAGGAAATATACTGGCGGCTAAACTCAAACCCTATACCTTGGGAGCAGGTAGCAAGAGCTTGAATTCCCTACCCACAACCACTTGTGAAATTTTTGCCTCATATATTTCTTCTTCTGAAATTCAATAATGACAGGCATTTGAATTTCAGACTTCATATTCTTCACAAAGTACATGGTAACACAAAACCCTTTATTCTACCAATTTTCTGTTTATAAGATCAATATTTGAAATTTGTCCCTATTTTAGGGGGCTGTATTCCCCCATTGTTGGCTTTGTCCAGGTTTTTTGTGCTAAGAGGTTGAGACTAGGATGGAAACTGAATTCACTGAATATGTTTGGGAGCTGTATTCCCCCATTATTGGCTTTGTCTAGGTGTGCTAAGAGGTTGAGAGTTTTGGTGAGAACTAAATTCACTAAATGATAGCCATTTAAGTTTCAGTCTACCTATCTTTCAATAAACAGCTGATTTGGCATAGTGGTATATTGCTCTGACTGTAGTGCACAGGGGCCTGAGTCCAAGCCTTGGCAATGAAATGCATGGTGGCAACACAGCATTTTATTCTAGCAACTTTCCAAGATTATACAAGCAATGTTTAAAATGTGTCCCTAGTTTTGGGGTTTTTGTACCCCCCCAGTAAATTTTGGCTTTTTCCAGATTTCTTGTGCTTCAAAGTTGAGAGATACAGTTAAGTGTTGAATAGATTTTATAAGGAGCTGAGAGCTTGAAGAGAAGTTTAATGTTGCGTATAGTGAGTCCACTTGTATTATTAACAGCACAACAGGCTGTGTACTTGCTTTCAATGCAGAAGGCTGTGGGTTCTACTCCCAAAGTATATAGATGCATTGCTGATACTGTACTCTGATGTACTTTTAAAGAGGGTGGATGCTGCAGTCCTGAGAATGTCCTCTTTGGCAGAGATACCTAGTAACGATGAACCTGTTATCACTTTGCCATCCATTCCCTATTGCAATATTACTAGCTTATCATGTTTTCAATTTAACATAGACAATTTATTCCTCAATGGCAATAGGCACTTTATTTGTAGATGAAACAATGAAATATGAAGTTGTTTGCTAGCAGCAACCTCTTCATTAGTTACAGATCTCTTTAATGTGGAATTATTTAGATGACTTTTACTTCTGCAGAGATTGTGCATATTTACTGATACTGGTGGACTGTTGTAGTTTGAGTAGACTTTTATGATGGAAATGTTCTGAACTGGGCAGTTTTATCATTATTGGTGCATGCATTTTTTTTAAATTGATTACTGGAAAAATGTTCAAAACAATAAATTTAAAATGCCCTCTAACAGCTGTACTGTATTATACAAGGAATATAATTTAATACAATCAAGAAGGTGCATCAAAGAACACATGTATGTTTCCTGTGCAAGGGGCATATGATTTGAAAACAGGCCAAAGTTAATCTTTATCTGCCACTGGCCAGATTATTTTCTTTGAATGTGGGTTTCAATGCTGTTTCACTGAATGTGAGTTTCCAGGGCAGTGAAGTTTTAATGCTAAGTCTATTTTCATTGTGAGACTGCATTGCTTTGTTTAGCAGATGTCCATTAGTGTCTGTGCTTTAAAATGTAAAAACTTTTAAATGAAATCCAAATCATTCTAGAAGTAAAGCAGAATGCATATTACAGTATTTATAGTAAATGGGGCAAAATAGCCAAGCAATGGGACATTGGAATAGCTGCAGGGGGGAGGCCCCATTCGACCATGATTTTGTGAGGGGGGAAGGGCAGCAAACTTAGACAGCCCCGGCTGAACTATACCTCTTAACTGTCCAGATTTTTGCAGAATTAATAGATTTTGCTTCTTATTTTTTGGTTTGTTCCTCATAAAATTTGTGGTTTTCTGGCAAATCATTTAGGAATGAAATCACTAAATAATGACAGACATTGAGTTTCAGACTTCATACTCTTCAGAAAAATGCATGCTAAAGCAAGACCTGTTGTTCTGTCAACTGTCTTAAGTTTATACAAAAGCTATTTTTAGTACTGTCTGTATGTTCTCCCAATATATTTGGCCTTGTCCAGATTTCCTGCATTGAGGATGAGAGGTACGTGCAAATAAATCGCTTTATAGAATTAGGTATATCCAAACCTCTCAACTGTCCCCGATTTTGGCTCAAAATGTTGCTCTCCCCCTAATAATCCCTCTGCAAAATGGCAAATTTGGAAGAAAACGTGGAGGGTTTACAATTAATAAATAATTGTAATGATCAGTTACAGATTACTTTTAATTTCAGAAATACATGTAGATTCTCTTATTTTGTCAGCTGTTCAAGTTAAAAGTACTAACATTAAAAAGTGCCCCTTCTTTGACAGGTTCCCAGCTGTATTGTATGGCAATTTTATATTTTTGCATCACATTTTTGGTCCATTTTTCATAAAATTGTGTTTTTTCTGACAAATTAGTGGCAAATCATTAAAGACTGAAGTTAGAAAATAATGACAGACATTTGAGTTTCAGATTTCATACCCTTCAGAAAATTCATACTAATGCAAGACCTACTATTTTATTATCTTTCTAAGTTTATAAGAACAATATTTAAAAATTGTCTTTATTTTTGGGCCTTCTGTTTATGACTTTGCCCAGATTTCTTGCTCTGAGGCTAAGAGGTATGAGAAATGTGTCAGGGCCATCACCGTCAGCCAGAGACATTTCAAATTGTGACACACTTGTTGCACCCCATTCCCCCATGTAGTGACTCTGGTTGTGTCCAAGCAAGGCAAGGAGCAGTTATGCAGTGCAAGTGTGCAGAGTATCCCCCCATCCAAGGCAGACACAAGTACTACAGTGGCATTTCATCTGTCCTTGATTTTGCAGAATGTTCTGGTTTTCTGTCATATTTTTATACTGTTGGTTTATGCTTCTTCTTATTCAGAAAATGCATGTCATTGCAGTGCCTGTTGCTATGGGTTTAAGTAGTAATGCTTTAATGACCATCACATACGCTTGTCTAAGATTGTAAGATACAAGTACGCTTTAATAAGCATACTGTTAAAGAATTACCAACACTGAAAGCCTTTTTGGTGTTGTCATACAGAGAATATTTACATAACTAGATAGCGTATAAGCCTTAGGTATTGAAATGCATATGACAGTATTTGTAATAAAGGACAGGATTACAGTACTTTCAGAAGCTCATTACATTTGTTGGAGGCTTGCAGTCATCTTTGCAGGCCTTACCTATAAACTAAACAGAATGCCAATCTATCATGTGTGGTCTATAACCCGTGCAGTAATCCTTTAAGCAATTTATCTTGAGCTTGTTTCTTGTTTGCTGTTCATTTTTTACTTTGATCATGTTTTCCCCATGAAACAAATAGATAGTTGTCAGGCAGCAGCTCTTTTCTGGATAAGAAACATTTTCAAGTTGGGGTATCACAGAGATTGCTACTTTCAGCATGTTACTTGGTATTTTTATAAAGCTGAATATAAATTATAATTACAACTGCAGTGCAAGGAGAAGTGGTTTGAGTTGAGTGCTGCTTGTTTTTTTATACTTGATTTTGACTGGCATTCCAGTAATGTATTTAAAAAGTAATTTATTTTTTCATGCCTTGCAACCTTTTTGTTTCCATCTAAACATTAAGTAAGCTGTCATGTAGCCAATGCATTGAAATATTTTTTTTTATTCTATAATTCATTTTGTCTTGATTGGGCTCTCATAATAATGGTTTGGCAGTGGCACCTAGGGCAGCGTATTTAATTAAATTCCCATGTTTTGCAGTTTATAGCATAGCTCCATCCCTTTCTAATTGACCACACCCCATCCTGTTGGCCCCACCCCATTCAGCTATCTCCTGCAGCTCCCCCTTTGATTTGAAGTCACCAGCCGCCATTGTTATCTAATCTTAAGTTTGTAGTTTTTATTTCTGCTACTAGTGGAATAGGCACAAACTCCCACTCACTGCATTGTCCTCTGGATTTGTGTAGGGGCAATGGCCAAACATCTTGAACCACTAAACCAAAGAACACACTTTGGTCTGATAACAGTATCTCTCATTGCTATGCTGTTCCCCCGGGTTGCATACACAGGTTGTTAATACATTCCTTAAAATCTTTTGTATAACTTCAAATAATGCATTTTATTACTTCATTATGCATTCATTCTCTGATACCCAATTTATCGTACTTATGGTCACATATCAGCTGGAGCTTACACTGACCAGCAGTGGTTTCAAGGCAGAGAGCCATTCCTATAGCCTTTGTCCTTGTGTTTGTTATCTAGTAATTATACAGAAGCTGTGACTGACAAGTAGTCTGTACTGATTTTTTACTGATAGATTGTTCTTTCCTCTTGTGTCTGCACTAGTCACATGCCTTCTACCTTAAAATAGTATCTCTTTTAACCTGTACTTCAGTGTCCCTCAGTGTTACAGTGCATTAGTCATAACAGTAGTTGTAATAGTGGTAGTGGTGTGCTGGCAGCTGTTACAGTTAACAGATGGTCTGATTTGTTCCTAGTAATTGCTTTGGACCCTAAGAAACCATATTCATAATTACTGGCATGCACCACACTTGCTTCCCTAAAACTCTGTTCTGCAACACTTTTATTTTTCAAATAACCAGTTATAATGATATTCCAGTGATATATATATCCCCCTAATGATGATTAGTTTTAACTAAAATCTCATGCAGTCATTTCTCACACCAAGCTCCCAGACCTGAGGAAGATACTCAACACATCTCACACACTCTTACAGGAAACTGTCCTTCCTGGCATCAGTGTTCCTAATTGTGCATTTACTGTCTGTGCCCAGGTCCCAGTACAGTGTGTAGGACTGTACTAGAACATCATTCTACATATTTCCCCCTAACCTGCCTTGTCTCTCACTTACTGGAAATGTTAACAGAAAACCCTCCTTTTAATTCCTTGAAATTATGCAGCTATCATCTGCCCATCTGCTACATCTCCATGGAGATGCAAACCTTGGAACTCAGAAATACTTCTGATACCCCTTCCTTGTGGTGATGTGTCTGTCATTATATGATTTAACTCTTAAATTTTCACATATGAATCCTTGGTGTGCTAGAGGGGAGTAACATACCCTCTAGTACCAATCAGAAAAGTAACCTCTTTACCCATGCACATGCGCATACTCTCTCTTCTTCTCTCTCTGTTCACATACTTTTGCTCTAGTTCTGTCCATGCTGCTCCACAGTTTGTGCCCACACTGTGCCCACTCTGCTCCATAGTCTCTGCCCATGCTGCTCCACAGTTTGTGCCCACACTGTGCCCATGCTGCTCCACAGTCTCTGCTCATGCTGCTCCACAGTTTGTGCCCACACTGTGCCCACGCTGCTGCTTGTCTCACTCTTCCCATGCTACTCCTTCCACTCTGCCCTGCTGCTACTCATACTTTTCATTTTCTTATCATGCAGACAGGAGAACTTGGTAGTTCTTCCTAACATCATGAAACACAATGGTTGTAAATAATCAGAACGGTAGCAGCATTAGACACACTGATGGTATATGTGTGTGTGTGTGTGTGTGTGTGTGTGTGTGTGTGTGTGTGTGTGTGTGTGTGTGTGTGTGTGTGTGTGTGTGTGTGTGTGTGTGTGTGTGTGTGTGTGTGTGTGTGTGTGTGTGTGTGTGTGTGTGTTTCTGTGCATAACTGTT
>NC_056725.1:763243017-763293017 GCF_019279795.1 Protopterus annectens | reverse complement strand
TCCAGGCATAAAAGACAATCTTACAACTTGATGTGCTGGTCACTTGTTCATCTGTGTAGTCCTCCACTTCCTCTTTATGTATCTGGTGAAATAACTACCCTGCCAACTTCACTGCACCAGCAGCCCTAGAGACAGGCTCCATCATGACACTCACTATATCACACAGTCCTGCACAAAACAGTGCTGGCAGACAGCTGTCTGTTTTTAATCTGGTGTTATCATCGTTCTTTTTGCACAAAACCAGGCATAATGATGTTATGTTTTTATATTTTTATCATTTGTTAACTGGATAAGTTGGATGGTCCACTGACCATTTTCTCTGGCAGCCATAAGCACAAGAAGTTTCCTTCAAGGAAATTGAATAACACTGATAATAGCCCTATATTTTGTCCTTAACTACTCTCATCTTGGTCATTTAAGTACCTTCTTGGGGAAAATAGTCAGCTTAGCTGAAAAGTGCTTGTTATGTTTGAGGTTTTCAGGTATTTGACTAAAAGCACACCAGAAAAGATGGTTTATTCCCCAGAGAAATTGTTTACTTAATCCTAAATGAAAGAGAAAGGGGAGGAGTTTATGCACCCCCCTTTTTGTGTTCATGCTGGCAAAACCCAAGATAAAAACATTTCTAACATTTTTGCACAACTGTTTTTTCAGTTAGTTTGTTTAGACTATAACTCTGCAACCAGTTGTGGGAGGTTAGAATAAAAGTTAAGGTGTTTACCTTGCATCCCTAAAGTACAGGGTTAGAGTCTCACATGGGGCAATTGGTTAAGCTTAAAATGGTCCACAGGAGAAGTTAGCCTAATACTCATCTATGACCTTATGAGTTTACTGTCATAAAGTTATTACAGAAGCACCTTCTGGATATTTTATTACATTTAATTTTATTCATCTACCAGAGGTAAACACCTATACCCTTTCACACATTTATCTGAACTTTTCCACCTAACTGATATAATCCTCCATGCAATATGGGATCAAAAAGGGCAAGCCTGCATTTCAGAACCTACGCTGTTACAATCCTACCTCCATCTTCATTATGTTTTTATATTTCTTTGCTTGTGTTTTACATATAGCAGAGTTCTGCACAAGCAACATTATATGTTGTGATATAATAGCATGAGTAACAGTAGTTATTGCAAAGCATATATTTCTACAAAGCATGCTTATGGTACACCACAGGATTGTGTACCCCTCATTTCTTTACTATATTTTCAGTCAGTCATCAAGTACAAAAGGTGGAACCATTGCTCACAGAAACAGGATATTTACAACTTCATGACATTTTCCAAGAACTGTGTTTTAATACAGAAACCTCCATTTTGAAGCGAGTCAAGGACCACTTGGCTGACATCATTGCCTATTTTTCTTGTTTTTTGGTAAACTGCTTCTCTCAGTTAGCTAACAACTCCTTTTTTTATTTTGCAATTAGCAGTAATGTAATCACATAATCACTACATATTTCCAGATCTATGCTTATTACTAACACAGGAAACACATCTTTGTTTCAGTACAGAATATGGACAGTAATACATTGTTTCTTCAATATATTTTAGGAGCAAATTATTTCCAGTAAACATGAAATTGCTAATAAAATGAAATATTATAAACAAGAGAAGCAGTTATGCTCTGTGATATTCTGAATTTAATACAGGAAATGGTGGAATTTAGGTCTGCAACTCATCAGCAGGAATTGTTCTCATTATTTCAGTATAGATTACAAGCCCAAACATTCATTCATGACAGTTTCTTGTGTTGCTAAAGAAATTATTGCAAAGCCTTTACTTAAAGTCTATGACCCCTTGTACTCAGAAGTAAAAAAAAAAAAAAGAAAACAAAACAGGATAAAGTGGTATTTTGTGTAAGAATACTTTTAGAAATAAAAATGAAAAGCAGAAACAGATGAAAAGGCTTTTTTCCCAGAATGCTACTTGTTTATAGCGTATCACTGTAACACAAACATCTTTCAAGGATAGTGGGAAGGGGGAATGGACACATACTTAATCAGCTTCTGAGGTCTACATTTCCTAAGTAATACAGCTGAGGCAAACACCTTTTTATTGTGGCCCTGGTCTGTGGAACTTCAACAACAAAATTATTTTCTGCGCAAATTTTAGTAGACCTTATTATATTCTGGTATTGGCTGTGTCAGATAGGCAGTGTTGGAGTTCCAGATAAGCTTGAGCAGGCACTGCATACCTCTCAACTGTACAGATTTTTGCAGAATGTCCAGATTTTTGGTCTATTTCTCATAAAACTGTGTTTTTCTACCAAATCATTAACAAACCATTGAAGATTTAAGTCAGAAAATAATGACAGACATTTGAGTTTAAGACTTCATATCCTTCATAATATTCATGATAAAGCAAAACATATTATTCTATCTACTTCTAAGTTTGTAAGAGCAATATTTGTCCCCCCACCCCATTATTTATGGCTTTGTCCAGATTTCTTGCTTTAAGAAGTTGAGCGATATGTGTTAAAACAAGTTTGGATGTCACTGATGTACCTCAAAAATATCACTTCAAATTCCAGGGCCTTAAGACATATTTTAATAATGACAGGAGGGGTATATACCTACTTTAAGATACCCAGACAGTTCCAGTAATAGTATTAGCAGTGGGTCTTACAAAACAGAATTTACAGTCATACCTAGATATGTTACTGATAAATGTAGCTCTTTAAATTGCAAAATGACTCATTATTGGGCACATTGCAGGTGCTGCAAGGAGCACTTTTGGCTAACATCAAAGATTTAAACAATACTAATTACACATATAGGTGTTCTAATGCAACAGCAGGCAACCTGCATGCCTATACATACAACAATTACTTTTGAGACAATTTGACACAGGGATGTGACTCCACATGCACGCCCTGCACTCCTCACAACATGTTCTCCACAGTGTACAATAATACTATTATACTCCATAAAGTGCAACGTGACATTGTTACAGTCAGACATATGTGGTATTGCTACTGTGACACTGCATATGTGATTGCTAATTCTGTCATGGTGGGGTGCACATGTCCCATATGGATAGTGGCAGGTTGTAATGCAATCAAACAAATATATGTACTCACAATAGTCTTACTATCTTCCATAATATAGGGATTTGTTTTTTCATGGTATAATAATGACTAGGATTTCATGTGATGTTGGCCTTTAGCATAATAATGTCCTATGACCTATGAACATTTGAATTGTGAATGTTGCTGTCATTGACATGTGCTATATTGAGGTGTGGATGTACAGTATGGCTTCTAGAGAGTATTACAATCTGTGATGTGAGCTAATGTATCTATGACCATTGATACCCTTACATTACATGCTCCTTGTATAACAGCTGTAGTAATATGCCTCCTGAAAACTGTTGACATGGTATGATACACCTGTATGTATATTGTTGGCATATTAGGATATATGTTGTTATTGTTGAGCAGAGCAACCTTCTACACAGTTCACATTCCACTATGACAATAGTACTTGCAGTATGGCATAGGTGTGCATGTGTCTACATACCATCATTAAATGTTCTGTGACATACATCAATATAAATTCATATTGATTACATGCTCACATAAGTCTTGTCTCATCATACACATGTTGTTATGCTGTGATATATACAACCAATGTATCACAATTGCAACCTTGTAGAATTCATTGCTTGTGCACTTATGTTGCTATACCCAAGGATTGTTGAGGTGGTCAGCTGCACCATTGTGTGACTATTAGTATTTGTGGCAGGAAATGTTCTGCATGAGCCACAAACACCTGATCTCTAATGTGTCCTGATACGATAATTAGCCACTCAGACACAGTTTGCCCATGAAACACATTTAAGCATATGTTGTGCAATTGATGTAAGTACTTGACATTAGTACAGTTGTACAACTGTGTGCATAGTACCAGAGTGAGGGATATGATGAATGACCGAGGCTGTATTTCAAGGTCTTTTCACAAATCATTTATTCCAGTAAATGTGAAACTTTAATATGACTACACAACTAAGCACATATCTGTATGGGGATGCCAGCAGACATACTCAACTGGAGGAAATAGACAATCTGATAGCTGACAGTTTGTCTCCCACATCACCCCTCTGTCACCACTGGTCATCAACCAAAGTATACATGCAAACATTACTCAGTTTTTATTCTAAGGAAGGCAGCTCATCTGTGCACTCACTAAAGCTAATAACACAGAATCAATGGGCCCTGATAACATCATAGGCTGCCTAAAGCTTGACTCAAAATATGGACCTACCAGACACAGTTGGATCCGTACTTCAACACAGCCTTCAGACAGCCTATGGTCTCCTAGAAGGGTGTACATCAAAACTGCATCCTTTTGATTGGGGGGAGAACATCACCTGATGCATGCATGTATAGACCTATGCTGATTCTCTTTTTCTGTGAGGTAGACCAACAAGTCATCATGGACCTTTTCTAAAAGGACACAGGTAATATGCAACTGTGTACCAAACACATGTGTGATTTGTTCAGGATACATCATGTCCATTACATCTGTTTAATGTCTTCAAGGAGGTCAACAAAGGCATGCATGATGACAACACTATCACCCTGCATAACCTGACCTGGCCAAGACATTTTACACAAATCCACACTGAGGTATTACTGAGAAACTGTCCCAACTGGCCATGAACACCTACATCACCTAGTGAGTAGACCACTGGATCACATACATGACAGATAAATATGTTGAAGTATGTGAGTTGATCTATATCTAGAGTCCAGTGATTAGGTCCATACCTCAGGGTTCTATGCTAGGCTCTTTCCTGTTCATTATTTAAGTCTTAGATGTCAAGACTGACTTATAATTCTTTTGTCCAACCAGCTTTGTGAAGGACTACAGATTGTGGACAGTCATTGAATCCAAGTTTAATATTAGTATAATGCAGACAGTATCAACACATACTCAAATGATTGTTGCCACAGCCATGGAGACACAGGAGATGAATAAAAATATTGGGGGGGGGTTGTTATGTTATAAAAGCAAATACACAAGCTAATTATAATATAGTTAGCACACCCCTGTGAGCTGACCATGTGGTACATTTCCTGTGTACTCAGGTAGATAATATGGGGAATATCCACCAGCATGTGCCCAGACTGGGGACTACACCCTTGTAGGTAATACAACTCCTGAGTATGTGCTGGATATCCACATAAAATGGCATTATAGTTCCATTGTTTTCAGCCCTCATCACACCAATAACTGAGTACAATGCACCATGTAACTCCCAACACATTTTCCAGGGATGAGTAACTCAAGTGTACCACATTTGCCACACTGAGCACCCACACATTTTAACGGCCTTACCTAGGTATTCTTTTTGTTGCATAATCATTAGTGGTTGATGCTGTGGAACCCCCATCAAGATGTTATACAAGACTGATGTGTGATACATGTTCTTGTGATACACACAATAAATGCAAATCTGATTGACAACATTCATGGCATGGGTTACATTTGTGACAGTGTGGCTTGTACCATACATATGCCATGCACACCTGTCAACTAGCCAGGATTGCTTATAATTTCAAATACAGATGTAACAGTGTCCCTACTAACACCTCCAGCAGATGTTAAATTTTGAGGAAGGTGTGCTTGATTACCCTCATAGATTGCTGAAAAATCATGACAGTTGTACAAGTGTGCTCTTGCAGAATTATCTATAATCACTAGCGATCACATGTGTTATGTCAAAGATGAGGGATTATTGGTGGTAATATGATGATATTGTCCATGATTGTGCATGCTTCTGTATACTGTTGTCCATGGGCCCGTTGCTATGTGTCCTGCTTGGTTAGGAAGACCTATGTTGACATTACATTCACATTCAGGCAACTCATTTTGCACAGCTTCTCAATATGCACCTACTCCCTATTGCACATACTGTCCTTGATATATGTCCTCTCCATTGTTCATGTCAGGATGCTTTTATCACAAGGAACCCTCCCCACTGATATGTCACTTTGTGTGACAGTCATATAATATACAATAACTGTGAAATGATATGACTATACAAATGAAGGAGGTATACACAGCAGTACACACTGTATTTTATAAATATATGATTACTGCTCATGCTACAACTGTCTTTTCTTTGTGGTGTATACACATTGACATACCTTCACCTGCTATACATTACCATGTTTCACCTCTCCTCTTCCCCTGTGTTCATCCCTACAATTCATCTATGTGTCCCTTTCAATACACACACATATATATAATTCAGAATATGTATCATTGATGATCACCACCAAAACATTTATTCTATATGACTGAAACATGTTTGCACAGTACTCTACACTGACTAAACATTACTATAATATGCTATGACATTATTAGTTGACTTGTATTAAGCCCTGGTAATCATTGTGGCTGTACATGTAATCACGCAGAACAAGTTTGCCAGTAATTAAACATGTCTGCATAGCTGCAGGTGTCGTTCTGCTTAACATGATTTTCTGGCCAGCAACACTGTTACTAGTCACAAAATTGTGCTTGTATTTGTGTAAACATAATGCGCAGCATGCATATGCAATTAGCTTTGCTGCTCGTCTCACAAACACATAAACTCCATGTAGGCTTTGCTCTAAGCCTACATGAAGTTTATTGAATCCCTAGGTGTGAATTATATAAGAAACATGAAGCTGCGTTTTTTCATAATAGTGGACTAGCCACTAGTGTAATGCGTGATGGTAAATATAGCGTGCTCCATTAATAAAACTTAGTAGATAAATGTTTTGCACTTTACTGTAGTATCTCTCAAGCAAATTCCTGGGTCATGAAAGAAATAGCAACCCTTGAGGCAGTGAAAATCTGTTGGGCCAAATAGGTCCAACTGGCCTAAGGCCAGTCCTGCTGTTTGAAAGCTTATAAGGATGCAGGTGTTAATACTGAGTTTAGTATTACGTTATTATAATCTTCTTCTTTCGGCTTTATCCCGGTTAGGGGTCGCCACAGCGGATCACCTGTCCGCACATTGAATGGCAGTGGAGTTTTACAGTGTCGAGTTGCCAGCCCGGCACCCAACCTTCCACAGAAGGCACACTCACACGCACACCTAGGGCCAATTTAGAGTATCCAATCCACCTGCAGCATGTCTTTGGGATGTGGGAGGAAACCGGAGCACCCGGAGGAAACCCACGCGACCACAGGGAGGACATGCAGACTCCGCACAGAAGGCACCCCAGCCGAGGATCGAACCGGAGAACCTCTTGCTGTGAGGCAGCAATGCTAACCACTGCACCACCGTGGCCGCCCAAGTATTACGTTATTATAATAATAAGATATAATGTTTCAACAGAAAGCTAAATAACAATATTTACTTATTTAACATTTGTTTACCAGGAAAGTCCGACTGGGACAGAACCCATTTTCATCAGAGGCCCGGGGACAAATGCATGCATTTGGAATGTAGGAGGAAACCAGAGCACCTGAAGGAAACCCATGCGAATGCAGGAAAGACATGCAAACTCCATGCAGAAGGCATCCCAACTGAGAATCAAACTGGAGAACCTGTTGCTGTGAGGAGACAATGCTAACTGCTGCACCACTGCATTGCCCGACATATTGATAGATATCACATATGATCAAGACGTTTCTAACAATAATAGCAATAAGATTATAAGACAAGGCATAACAAGATAGCTGCTTGATCTTTACATTACAGATTGGCTTTTGGTCTGGTGTAAAGGCTTCTATCCTAATGAGAATGATGTCAGTAATGCAGCAGGTACTGTTACATTTATGTTAGCCAAGTGATAAGCATAAGCATAGCTACATTTTTGTCAGAAATTGTTTGACGTTAGTTTCAAAGGGACCTAATCTATCTAGTTGTTTGAGGGGGAGGTTTATGTTTAGCAACATAAGTGGAGCATAGGGAGTCTCCTGCATGGTCATTTGATTTTCTTACTCAGTTTATGTATTTGTTAGTAGCATTAAGGTTTCTAAATGGACAGTAGTGTTATTCAGAGATGGGCAGTTTTGTGGGTTATGAATAAGGTTGTGACCTGTCTGTGATTAGTTGTGAGCATGTGAAGTAGTTGGTTAATTCAAGCCACTTGAATTTTAAGGGTTTGCAGTGGTATGGTTTATTAGAATGGTTTTAAGTGAACTTGGCAGTTTTATTGTAGCATGCTTCTAATTTATGCTTGGGTAGTCTGTAGGTTTATAAATATTGGTGAGGCATACAGGAGAGTTAGGAGGCTGTATGAGGATGCAGTGGACTTCCTAACAGTGTCTGTAAGGTAGGCTTTTCCCTATAAAGTAGATTGAGTTTCTGATTTGGCTTTTTGATGGTTTGTTGTATTTGGTACTTGAATTTCAGTTTATTGTCTATGATAACTCCAAGGGACTTTCTATAAGGTAGTTTCAGTTTTGGCACCATCAGCATATAGGATTGTGAGTTACTGATTCTTCTCAGCTAGTTGCTTAGTTGAGAAGAGTTTTAGTTTGCATTTGTTTGGGTTTAGCAGTAAGTTTGCATTGGAAACCAAGCTTTGATAGAAGAGAAAGAATCTTGCTTGATTTCTTGTACTTCAGTTAGTGTAGGGGTATAGCAGATGAGGGTAGAATCAATTGTGTACTGCATTAGGGTTACATGTTTGGAAGCAGTAGAGATATTGTTCATGAATATGCTAAACAACAGTGGACCAAGAACAGAACCTTGGGGGATGCCTGCAGAGACTGGGAGAAAAGTAAAAAGTTGTGCCTGCTATTTGACAGCTTGAAATCTGTTGCTAAGGCAACTATAAAACAAAGAGAGGGAAGAGTAAGACAGACCAACAAGGGATAGTTCAGGTAAAATCTTTTGTTGGGAAACAGTGTCAAAATCTTCAGACAGAGCTAATAATAAAGAGGATACATCATTTCTGTTGTTTCTATGGAAGTTTGTAGTGTTGATGAAGTGATGGAGAGCAGTAGTGGTACTATGGTTAGGCCAAAAGCTGTGCTGAGGAGTTTATTGTCAATGATATATTGGAGAAGCTGTATACATATACATTTTTTAAAAATGTTTGAAAGTGGCGATAGAATAGAAATGGGGCAGTAGTTGGGTAGATTAGAGGATTTTTTTTCTTTTATGTAGTGGTATAATACAGGATTTCTTCCATAGGGCAGGAAAATAATTTTCTTTGATGGACTAGTTGATCGAGATGGAAACAGGATAGGCAAGTACTTTGGCTGCCATCTTCATGTATTCTGTAGGTAGACTGTCTCTGGCTAGAGTGGTGGGTTTTAGGTTATGGAGGTTTTTTTTAATTACCAAGGTAGGAAGTGGTTGGAGGTTGAGTTTGGAGTCTGACTATGTTCGATGGTGGAATACTGAGGGTGAAGGAGCATCATTTATTAGAGAGAACAGAATTAATAAAGTAGTTGTTGAAATGATTGGCAGTTGTTTCTGGGTCTTTATGTGTTGAGGGTACTGGTGTGGGCAAATGGCCAGGATGCAGTAGAGTTTTATGGGTGACCAAATTACTTGGGGTTATTTTGATTAGTTTCCTGTAAGTTAGTAAAATAGAATGTTTGTCTTTATATCTATTTTACACAGTTTCTAAGATGCTTTTAATTGTGGAGTTTAGTGCTGGTTCTGTTGTGTGACCACTTTTTCCAAGTTTATCTCTTAATAACATGAGCTGCTTGGTGTTTTTAAATCGCTAGCATGCAGGGTTAGATTTAATACGTTTTGTCAGAGTGGTGCTAGGTTATTGAACATATTTAGTATGGTACTATTGAATTAAGAGACTACACTGTCAAAAGGTAGATTATTTTAGGATATTCCAGTTGTATAGCTTTATGTTGGCAGTAAAGGTGTCCTTGTTGAAAGAAGTTAAGCTTTGGACTTGGGTGTAATATGCCTGCTTAAGAATGTTGCTGTTTTGTGTCACAGTGAATGTATGGAGATGATTACTGGAAGTGTCAGCAAGGTAGCCAGATGAAGTAATATTATTTGGGGAAGTTGTAGGATCCAGTCTAGGACTGATTATTTAGTGGTAGTTTTGTTGCATCTTGTGGGGATAGAGATCAGTAGAGATAAGTTGTACAGATTTATGCAGAGTTTAGGGGTGCTGGAAGATATGTGTTGCTAATCTAGATTTAAGTCTCCTAACATGACAGCTTCAATGTGTATATTATATGATAACCAAGACAGAATATCTTCTACTGTAGATGTGTTGTCACCTGGAGGTATGTAAATAGTAGTAATACAGATAGTGTTGTCAGTGTTCAGTTTTAGGTATGAGACTAGATATTTGGCATTGTTCAATTGTGAGATTTCTATGGGGTAAGAAGATAGTTAGAGACTTCTGAGTATAGTATTGCTACCCATCAACCATTTTGTGAGCTTGTTCATTTTTGAGAATGTTGTATGTGGGAGGGAGTATCACTTCATCTTTAATTATAGGTTTTAACCAGGTTTCAGTGACTATACATATGTCAAGTAAGAATAACTAGCTAAAAGGTTTTGATTTGTAGAGACTGGATTTGGTATTATGATGTTGATATGCAGGGGTGTTAATATGGTGACATGAGCCTGGTTGGTGTGGATGCTGCCACTAAAGTTAAGTAGCATTATACAAGGTTGGTAGTTAGGTAGGTGTTTATATTTCTGTTTATGTCTTAGTGTTAGTTTCTGTAGGTAGGGGTTACAGAGTTTATAATTTGTTTTTTGTAGTAAAACTGATTTGTTGTGTGGATTGGGAGACATGGTAGGTAAGTAAGAGTATTTGTCATGGCAATGAGAGTAATGGCTAGTGTGAGAAATGAAGTTGGGAGGAAGTATAAGTGGTATTCAGTCAGGTGTGCAAGAGATGACAGAAGTGTAATAAGGATAAGATGTGCTAATGGCATTATAAATAATTTAGTAAATGTTACAGGAGAAGATAAAAAGGAAAAGTATTGGTGACACTTAAGAGGGGTATTTGGATTAAATTTAAGTAGAAAGGTAATTAGCATCATCAGTTTAAATCAGGATTTTGATTAGCTGAATTAGTAAGATGGGAAAGGGGTTTGAGAGGAAGTATGTGTGGCTACAATGGTTTAAAATGAGAGTAAGTGGTGTGGGTGGAAACTGGGGGTAGGGTAGGGGAATAGAATGAGCTCAAGCCCAGTGAGAGCAAATGGAGTGGGGTTGAGCTGAACCAGAACAGGACACAGAAAATAATCTATGAGATTTCTGTAAAAACAAAGGTAAAGCAGGAGTATTAGAGCTATAGTGCAGATGTATATCACACTATAAGTAAAAATTAATTGAATCTAGAGAGGAAAAACTAACAGGCTGGATCCTGCTTTACTTATGTCACCTGTGGAAGCATTTGACAGCATCACTCTATGCTCATTGCATGCCTCACTCCAGCAGCACCACTGGACATGTGTGGAGAGTAGGGTTTAAACAGAAATCCCCTGAAACTTCCACAGATGATGGCACCATTGCCAGTGCTTGACTCTCACACCAAGAGAAGAAAATAGGAGGTAGGGATGATACTTCAAGGACAATGAAATGGGTCTTCAGGATGGCATGGGTGACAAAAAATACTGAATAATTAATTGTTATTAACTTTTACTTGCCTGACAAAAGTTGGAAAACAACTCCACAGCAAAAGCATAGGGTGGGATCAGGTATCACACTATGCTTGGGCTCACATCACTCCCCTAGCTTTCTCCCTGATCCCATACAGACCTAAACCAATTACATTTATTCCAGTTATATTCCAATCCCTATCTGTCTTACCCATTCCCACTCACTTCTTGTATCTCAAACCCAGCCCACAACCTACCCATCACAAAACTCCTCCTCCATCCGTCCTCTCACCATACATTTATTTATTTATTTATTTATTTATTTATTTTACAATTGTTGACCAGGAGTGTCCGACTGAGCAAAAAGCCCTTTTTCAGCAGAGGCCCGGGGAAAAAGTCCCAGGCATATAATATAAGGAAATTAAACAATAATAAATTAGACATTCAATATAAGAGAAAAAGAGTAAACCAGGTATTTTTTAGATATTCAATGATCATTGCTATTCAATATTAGAGAAAAAGAATAATAAGCATTATTTAGGTGTACAATCATCTTTCACAATAATTGTCAAGTTAAATCATATATAAGTATTGCTGGGCTGCATACAGCTAAGTAAATGGGACAGACTGAATAGTAAAGTAAAGTAGGTACAGTAAGAAATCTAAGTTGGTTACTTTGAAGCTAAGGAGGGAAGGGTTTTGGTCAGGGAGGGTGTGAGCAGTGGCAGGTCTAGTGTGTTTTTTAAAGTAGTCTTTGGTGACTATTTTGAATTTTTTTAGGGTTTGTCAGATTTATTTCTAGAGTTTATTCCATGCAATAGAGGGCTGATAACTGTAAAAGTTGGAGCCAGATTTAGTTTTTGGTTTGTGAACATTTAGTAAGTCTCGGGCTATGCTTCTGAGATGTCTGGAAGGAGAGTAATGTGTAATGAGAGATGATAGAGTAGGGCAGAAGGATGGTTGATATAGAATGGAGTGGATAATTTGTAGCTGAGATTGGAGTAGCAGGTGAGGTAGTTCAAGCCAGTTTAGGATTTTAAGGAAGAGGCAGTGGTGAGAGTTATATGGGTGTTGAGCTGTGACTCTGGCTACCTTGTGATAGGTTGTTTCTAGTTTGGAAAGTAGAGATGAGTTTAGATTAGTAAGTATTTGGAACAGTAAGTTAGACAAGGAAGAAGACAGGCATGAGTTAGAGTATGCCTGGTTCAGTGGTGAGGAATCTATTATTTCTATACCAAAGTCCTAGCTTCTGATGGGGTTTCCTGATGCAATTATTAATGTGTAGATCAAATTTTAGTTGGTCATCTATGGTGATGCCAAGTAGTTTTGTGATGGCATCTACTTCAATAGGAGTGTTGTTTAAGGATGTAATGGTAAAGGAAGATTTGATGTGGTTAACAGATTTAGGGAGGAAGAGTAGCAGTTTTGTTTTTTAGGGTTGAGGATGAGCTGGTGTTTTTGTGCCATGTCTCAACAGAGCTGAAGGATGTCCGGGTAGTAGATAGGAGTTCGGAGGGAGAGTTTGCAATAGTGATGACTGTAGAGTCATCTGCATATTGGACAATGGTGGGCAGAGGACAAGAGGAATAGAGTGAGTTACATTGCAACTCAGATGTTTCAATTTGTCCAAATTACAAAAACTCAAATTCCATCAAAAGTCACCATATCTTTCTGCAATTGCTACTCTACTAATTATTGTCGCCACTTATCCATCACACCTCCTGTCACTGTAAACTTCTATGTGAACACCCATTTTCTCCAGGCCACACCCAGTATCACACCAAAACCTACTTAACTATTTCCCTAATCTCTGTAATATCACTTTTATTTTATTTATTATTTATTTTACATTTGTTAAGCTGGAAAGTCCGACTGGATACATATCCATTTTCAGTGGAGGCCCGGGAAGAAAAGCTCTACCAATTGACAAGTAAGTAGGCATACAGAACATGCACTGAGTTTCAGCTATACATGAAATAGTTACATACATTGAAATACCAACATAAATTAAGATAAGTTCTTCATGAATAAAAGTTAGTTAGGTTCATTCTACAGTATAAGCCAGATTAGGATATGTCAGAATACATAGAGTCTTGGGTACATTTCCTGGCTAGTTAACATGGTAGAGATTAGTATCAAATAGTAGGGTAGTTGAAGGTAGATAAACAATGTTATTAACAGGGTAAGTGAGGAGAAAGCAAGATCAGCCAGGGGATGAGCAGAGGCAGGTCCAGTGATCCAGTAAGTGTGACTTAGCTTTTTTGAAAGCTGTATGAGGGGATTCAAGAGTGAAGGCTGATGGGAGAGCATTCCATGATTTAGCAACATGAGTAGAAAATAAAGAATCCCCAGCTGAGTTATTTGATTTGGAGGCCTTATGTAGAAGCTTGTCACTTGATCAGAGAGGTCTTGAGGTGGTGTGAGGCATAATTATGTTTTTTAGTTATGGTAACCTTTCTGGTTGATTTAGTATTTTATGAGCAAATACAAGTTGGTTGTAGCTAAGGAGATAGGGAAATTCCAGCAAGTTGAGTTGTTTGAGAGAAAGACAGTGCTGGGTAAGATTCTCTGAAGTAGGAGCAAATCTTGCAATTTTATTATAGCATGCAGAAAGTTTATTTACTTCAGACTTGGATAGGTTAGTCAGGATGGGGGATGCATACAATAGAGTTGGAAGGAGATGAGCGCGAGCAGTGGTAGCTTTGGCAGTATGGGATAGGAAGGATTGATTCTTGTAAAGGCAGCCCAGTTTTCTTATGTGTATTTTATTTATCTGATTTACATGCAGGTCAGATTTTAGGTTGTTATCAATTTCCACTCCCAGCAATTTAATATGGGAGTCAGGGGTAATTAATGTGCCGTTGCTAGAAGTGATATTAAAGTTTAAAAGTGAATTGATATTATGGGTGGGGTGAACAGTAACAACTTGTTTTTTATAGGATTTAATATTAGGCAGTTATTAATGAGCCAGTTTTCAATTGAAGTAAAGGTGGTCTGGGTAATTTTTTGCAGTTCAGCCATTGAGGATACAGTGCAGATGAGTGTAGAATCATCTGCATATTGAATGATGTTGGTGTCTGGACTGGCAGTGTACAGGTCATTGATGAAGATGGAAAATAGTGGGTCTATATCACATTATCGAAATTCCAAAATGTCAAACACCATAAGCTCGACCTTGGAATCTCGAAATGTGATATACTTGAATGTTCAGAACAGCGAATTTTTTCCCTTGGAAAAAATTTGCTGTTCCGAGAATACACACACACAGCACAAGCACACCAAAATACATAATCCAGACATACACACTTCACAGAACCCTACACTAAACTGTACATACACTACTAGCTATCCACTTACCTTAACCCAGTCCTAACCCTAAGGTCCCTAACTAACGCACACTCACCTTACCTGCTCCCTAACCCTAAGGTCCCCTAACTAACGCACACTCACCTTACCCACTCCCTAACCTTAAGGTCTCTAACTAATGCACACTCACCTTACCCGCTCCCTAACCCTAAGGTCCCTAACTATCGCACACTCACCTTACCTCGGTCCGTTTGCACACTTACCTTAATCCGGTCCATCACCTTCACACCACAGTCAAGGAAATAGCGAAGCTGCAGAAACAGTCCACCGAATACTTTCCCTAGGAAAATATTCAGTGTTCTGCAGCTTCGCTATTTCAAGCGTTCGCTGAATAGGGGTCGATATTATAACAATCGAAGTTTTAAGACTTCGATGTTATAATATAGACCCAAAAATAGCAGGGGGCATGGAACTGAGCCTTGTAGAACTCCTATGGATACTGGGAGTAGAGAGGATAGGCTTTTCTGCCATTGAACTGCCTGTTGTCTTCCCTCTAGGTAGTTTTGAAACCAGGCAATAGAGTGATTATCTAAGGCCAGGGTTTGTAAAGAGTATAGCAGTTTTGAGTGGTTCACCATGACAAAGGCTTTTGACATGTCTAGGAAGAGTCCAGATGATAACTAACCACTATTTCTATAAAGGTTGATGGTATTTGTAAATGTTAGTAATGCAGTAGTTGTGCTGTGGGCTGGTCTGAATCCATGTTGAGATTGAGATAGGAGTTTACTTTTGGTGAGGTATTGCATGAGTTGCTTGTGAATGCACCGTTCCAAGACTGTGGCTAAAGGAGAGAGTATTGTTATAGGTCTATAATTAGATATATCAGTGGAACTACCACTTTTGTGCAGGGGGATTACAAGGGCAATTTTTCAAATAGGAGGAATAGTTGATTCAGTCATTGATAAGGATTGCAACTGGCACAGCTATTGCATCTGATGCAATTTGAAGGAATTCAGCTGGGAGTTGATCAGCAGCTAGGGTTGTAGGTAAGTCAGCCGCAAACTACAAAGCAGACTTAAACATTAACAAAAAATCCTGTATCTCTACATACAGATCACTCTAACACTGCACCAATGTGATGACATCCACCTAAATCTAGACCCTCCCAATCAACAGCATCAAAACACAAATACAAATAAAAGTACCATGAAAACATTCCAAAATTGTCAGTAAGTCAACTCTGCCCTTAAAACCCATCATATAAACCTTAGGAGTATTTATAATAAGCTCCTTGAAATCCACACTTGGATATAGATTAATTTGCTAGACATACTAAGTGGAGTCCCGCAGGGATCAGTCCTTGGACCGCTCCTTTTTGGCATTTACTTCTCAGAAGTCAAGGCCAATGTCAGTGGTCTCTGGCTGACTAAATTTGCATATAATTGCAAATTAGGAGCTGTCACTGGATCTCACACTGACACAAATGTTCTCCAGGAGGGGCTGAAACAGACAAACAACTGGTGTCAGAGCCATAGATTAAAACTAAATGCCAAGAAATGCATAATAGTATCCTTTGGGAAGTCATCCATCCCTGGTAACTATCATATTGACAACACACCCCTTAGTGTTGACCCAGTTGTCACAGACTTAAGGACAAACATAGATCGTAATCTAGCCTTTGATCATCACGTGTCTACAGTGGTGAGGAAATCATTGTATGTTGTGCAACTTATAAACAAAGGTATGGCATCCAAGTCCAAGGAAGTCATTGTTCCATTGTATTCGGCATTCACCAGACCTATCATTGAGTACAATGCCCCCTTTGGTATGTACCTAATCAGCCATATCCAACAACTGGAACATCCACAGAGGTTCCTCACTAAAGGAATACAGGGCATAAATAATATGTCCTATGCAGACTGCCTCAAGGCCGTATCCCTGTATTCTGTCTTCTACAGGTTTTTGAGAGGAGATCTATGCCTGGTATATAGGGCATTGTCAGACCCCACTCTGATGTACCTCCTGCATATCCACAAAACAAACAGTACCAGAATTACCCATTCTAAAGACTTAAACCTTGCCTGTGATATAAATAGGACCTGCTGGAGAGATAGGTATGTATCCAAGAGACTACTCCGTGTAAAAAACAGGCTGTCCATCCATGTGAAGCAGAGTTCCTTCCTAACCCAATTCAAGTGCAGATAGGATAATTGGATGGGAAAACAGAAATTCATCCCTGGTTTGGCACCTATGTCTCTAATGCAAACAGGTTACCTGTAAATGGTTCATCTCCCAGGCCCATTATTACACTTATCAAGGATATCAGAATTCGTCACAGATTTGGGATGTATGGCTAGGCTTAAAAAGGCCGTTGTGGTCGTTAGCCTAGTAAACACCTATGAACCTATGGAGAGCCATAGAAACCTGGTTAAAAACCTCAGACAAAAGATGAAGAAATTCTACCCATGGCTATAATATATTAAGAGCAGATAGTCTACAGAAAAAGGGCTGGTGGTGTGGCACTACTCTTTAAGTGTAGCCTAGAAATCCAACTCACCCATCTAGACATGTCAACATTCCAAAATACTTATTTCATTCCTGAAACCCAGTCACCCCAAATCAGTAACAATCATTGGAATATTCTTACCTCCCAGCAATAATAATATAACAGTCCTAGAAGACATCCTATCATTGACAATTCATCATAAAAATAGTGAAACAGTCATCATGGGAGATGTCAACATTGATTAGCTTTGAATCAGTTCATCCAACCCCACAAACTCCATTCAACTAAACAGCTTTATCCAACTCATAGATATACCAGCCAGGTATATCAAGACAAGAAACAAAGAAACCATCTTAGACTGGACTCTTACTTCTCTACCAAGTACAACTGCAGCCTCCAGTCTGCTATCTGATACTCTTAGTGACCACTCATATGTCTTTAGAATTAGGCAAGTAAAACAAAGCCCCCATAAACACCACTACAACATTGCTAGAAACCTTTCTAATTTCAGTGCTGAAACCTCTATTAATAACTTAAGACAATGCTACAATGCTCTTAAAACGTTACCCCTAGATAATATAGTAACTGAGTTTAATATGACTTTCCTAAACATCCTAAATGATCTTACCCCACTAAGAAACCAAATAATAAAGTACTATCCAGAACCTTAGCTAATGAAGCACACCAAAGAAATGATGAAACTTAGAGATAAGGCTTGGGGAAACATGAACCTATAATAAAACCTCCACAAACTTTCAATGCTACAGAAAAAATAGAAACCACGCCTAACATCTTACCATACAAGATAAGAGAACCTACTGCACTAAATATCAGGATACCCACAAGTCCAACACAAAACCCTTTTGGAACTGCATATACAAACCATTCAAGACATCCTGCTTGGGATGACATGGTCGACAGACCACGATGCTTTGCCACAGATGGCCTGCACCTGTCACCCCTGGGATTCCGGATACTGGCTAAGGCTCTTGCTGCCCCTATAGTGCCCTTTTTAGGCAAGATTCAAATAACAAATTCACCACCATAACAGGAACAGGCAAGCAAAAACTGAGGGTAAAACTACTCAATGCTAGAAATCTAAATCTCAAAATGCACTCACTCGAGGCACTCCTTAAAATGGAGAAGATTGATGTCTGTGCAGTGACTGAGACCTGATTCAAGGCTCCAGAGAGCACCCCTGCACTACCAGGCTATAACTCATACCACACTTTTCGGCCATGTAACCTGGACCGAAACACCAAAGGCAGAGATGTGTCCATATTCATTAAGGATATCCACACCTCCAGGCTAGTTGCTCAGCATAATGCATCAGAGGTTATCCAAGTGCAACTAACTCTGGGCAAAACTGCACTCCAAATTGTAGCTTGCTACAGATCCCCCACCATGCCCCAGGATTCCCACTCCTCTTTTCTTGATGTACTGGAAAATATTAGGGTTCAACCAAACACCCTAATAATGGGCGACTTCAACTACCCCACCATTAACTGGGAAAACTACTCGTGTACCAACTCCTTAGCTCAACGTTTTCTGGAATTCATAAACTCCAATGCCCTGGATAAACTTATCCACATCCCCACCAGGGGCAACAATATCCTAGACCTAGTCATTACCAACATGAGTGACCGGTGTTTCACACCCGAAGTCAACTCCTCACTGGTCCGATCCGACCATAAGCTAATCATCCTTGGTATCCACATCCTGCCCCCACCCCCCATTAAGGAAACCACAGTAAAACAATTCTCCAAAGCCAGCTTCATGCTTCTTAAGACAGAAGTGGTGAACTTCATGACACCCATGCAGATGGACAATACAGATACAACTGCTGAATCCTACACAAATGCACTCTATAAGCACTTACACAAGTGCATGGATCATGCTATTCCAAACAGAACCAAGATGCTAGCCTCCAAAAAAAGGAAGCCAATCTGGTGGTCCCCTGCCATAAACAAACTGTACAACAGAAGGAAGAAACTGTTGCAAAAGAGAGTAAAATCCCATGAGTGGAGGAGCTCCCTGGTCAGCCCCAGTAAGAAGCTGAGATCCCTTATAAGATCCTGCAAAGCTAGCTACGAAAACAAAATCACCACTAATTCCAAAGACAACCACAAAGCATTCTATAGCTATGTCAAGAATCTCGATGGCAACACCCAGATCTGATCTGAGTTACAGCACAAAGGCTCGAAAATTACAGAACCAACTGATATTGCCAACATCCTGGCAGATAGGTTTAGTGCTAACTTTACCCCCCTGTCACCCCCTAAAGGGCCCATATCTATACAGGAAGAATGCAGAGTCCCTGTAATCACAACTACGCAGGTAAAAGCTGCACTCTCTAAAGCCAAAAACACAGCATCCATGGGACTGGACAATAACCCAGCTGCGTTTTACACGAACTTCAGAACGAACTGGCTCCCCACTTAAGCACCATGTTCAGTAATAGCCTCACATCAGGCTTTGTGCCCACTGAATGGTGCACAGCAACAGTTATCCCATTCCACAAAGGGGGAGCCACCACTGATCCCGGGAACTATCGACCTATTAGCCTGACGAGCCTGCTCTGCAAGGCCATGGAACGTATCATCATGGAACTCATAAACAAAGACATTGGTAACCTCCAATCTCTGGATCCCACCCAGTTCGGGTTTGTGAAAGGCAGATCATGCCTCCTGAAACTGATCAACTTCTTTGAGGCAGTCACCAAAGCCATAGATGAGGGTAAGGTGGTTCACACAGCCTATCTTGACCTTGCCAAGGCTTTCAACACCATCCCCCTTTCTGGAATTATAGCTAAACTCACTAAACTAGGTATAAATCCCTACGTCACAAGATGGGTTGCCAACTGGCTCACTGACAGAACCCACATTGTAAAAGCTGCAGACTCCAAATATGACCTCAAAGCAGTGACAAGTGGAGTACCACAGGGTTCCGTCCTGGGACCTCTCCTGTTTGGTATCTACTTCTCTGAAGTACAGGCTAACACAGAAAGCCTCTGGCTAATGAAGTTCAGAGATGACTGCAAACTAGGAGCCATAGTCAAGTCCCCAAATGATGTGGACATCCTACAGAAGGGCCTCGCTGAGACAGATGCCTGGTGTCAGAGTCATGGCCTCAAGCTCAATGCCAAAAAGTGCAGTGTCATCCCCTTTGGTAAACGCTCTGTACCCATGAACTACCACATAGGCAGCAATCTACTTAACACCGAATGCGTGATAAGAGTCCTTGGGACCCAGGTGGACAGTAGTCTCTCCTTTGATAGTCACATAGACACAGTAGTCAGGAAGTCCTTCTACATGGCACACCTCATCATAAAAGGGTTCTCATCCAGGAAAAAAGAGGTCATTGTTCCCCTCTACTCGACACTCATTAGACCTATTATAGAGTACAACACCCCTTTTGGAATGTACCTCACAAGACATCTGCAGCAGTTGGAAAGGCCACAGAAGTACCTCACAAAGAGAATTACTGGCCTCAAACAAATGCCCTACACTGACCGCCTCAAAAAACTCCAGCTTTACTCCGTAGCATATTGCCTACTCTGAGGTGATATCTGCCTAACATATAAAGCTATGTCAAACCCAGAGCTGTTGGACATGCTACACCTAAAGAAATCCCAATCCCTCCGAGCTACATGCTCTAGGGACCTAAACCTTGTCACCACAATTAACAGGACATGCTGGAGGGATAGATTCCTGTCCCAGAGACTTCCCATACTCTGGAACAGGCTACCTATCTATGTCAAGCAAAGTTCTTCATTAGCACTCTTCAAGAAAAATCTTGATGAGTGGATGGGAAATAGGAAATACACCCCGGGGATCACTTCTGTGTCTCTGCTCGACAGTGGCACAGGAAAATAACTTTCTTGGGTGGAGTAAGCCAGAGAACCTTGTTGGCTAGGCTTATGTAGGCCCTTGGGCCGATACCCTAGTACCTACCTATAAACCTATGAACAGGTAGAATCACCTAAACCTCCTCCTCAATCTCTGCAGAAAACAGAACTTACCCACCCAATTTAATAAACACTTCATATAGATAATAACTTTCTTTATAAAAATCACAGACCATGCCCCACTCACCATCTCCTCCAAATATAACAAATATCTCACCACATTTACTTTAAGACCCATGCCCACCTCCAACTTAAAAAATACCTTTAGAAACTAAAACTTTCTACTTTACCCCAGACCAACTTCCAGCTGAATACCTTAAGACTGCTGCTGATGACTATCTGGTATCCCTTCTAATAAATTGTTCTACTACAGAAAACTACATACCTGAACTATGGAAAAAAATCATATATTATACCCCTGCACAAAGGTGGCCCATTATCTGAATTCTACAAATACCTGCCATAGACATATTGTTCCCGTTATCCAAAACTCTACAAAAATGCCTCTATATCAACTCCTAAAATGTCTTACTGATAACAGTCACTTCTTCCAAACCCAGCATGGTTTCCGTCCCCTCCATAGCACTACTTCAGCCTTACTGAACTTCGCGAAGACAACAAACCAAACCAAAAATAATGGTAGCCTATTCTCTACCATCATCCTTGACTTACCAAAAGCACTCTACACAGTCCATCATCAAAAACTACTCATTCAACCTTCCACTCATTGCTTGACTCAGTCAACAATCTGCTGGTTCCATAATTATCTGTCTGATAGGCAACAGTCTGGAAAATTGCAATATTATTTCTCCTTTTCAACAGTTTCCACAGGTGCCCCCCAAGGATCCATACAGGCCCTTTACTATTTGACTCACTCAAGCCTAAAATGCCTTTTTTGTATAATTCCAGTTCACAACTGTACCTCGTTATGACATCCAGAATTTTTTAGGTCTGGCTTCTTTAACTATGTGACTTACCAGCTAATAATAGGCACTATTACAAAGGGCAAGGGGTATTAACAAATCAACACTAAGACTTTTAGTCTATGATGTGTTGCAGTGAAGTAATTCATCTCTGTTTGCCACATATTATTCATATTTTCATATTTATGTTATATTTTCATAACTGAGAGGCTTACATTTTGTTGATGTGTTTGGTGTGAAACAATGAGGGAGACAGGGCAATTCACTGAAGATGATGGTTTATATCACATTATACTGGAAATACTGCTAGTTCTTTCTTAGCAATTATGAAAATAAGCAATATTTCTATATGTACTAAATACTTCAAAAATAAGTGACTTATAAACTGTTGAGTGACATTAGATGAAACCTTAGATATTGTTGAAGAAAAATGTCTTTAGTATTTGCACTGTAAGTTGCACATCTTGAAAGATATCCAGTATTATTTGTTTTGCTAATTATACAATGAAGCATATGTTTTTGTATTTCTGTAAATATCTCAATAGCCTTTCCTTTGATAACTACATTGCCACTGTAGTCAGAAAGTCTTTCTATGTGGCACATCTCATTACAAAAGGTTTCTCATCCAGGAAGAAAGAGGTCATAATCCCTCTCTACTCATCCCTCATTAGACCTATTATAGAATACAACACCCCATTTGGTATGTACCTCACTAGACACCTACAACAACTGGAAAGGTCACAAAAATACTTCACTAAATGGATCTTAGACCTTAGACACATGCCCTATACCGACAGACTCAAAAAACTCCAGCTATACTCTGTCTCTTATCACCTACTTAAAGGCGATCTCTGCTTGACCTACAACGCCATATCTGACCCAGAGCTGCTAGATATGCTACACCTAAAGAAATCCCAATCCCTCCATGCCACACGCTCCAGGGATCTTAACCTCATTACCACAATAAACAGAACATGCTGGAGGAACAGGTTCCTAACCCAGAGACTTCCCATACTCTGGAACAAACTTCCCATTCACGTCAAGCACAGCACTTCACTGGCCCTCTTTAAGAGAAATCTTGACGAATGGGTGGGCAATAGGAAGTTCACTGCGGGGATCACTTCAGTGGCCTTGCTTGACAGGGGCACTGGGAATTAACTTTGGGTGGCATGATGCCAGGAAATCTTCTTGGGCTAGGCTTATATAGGCTCCAGGGCCATTAACCTTGTACACACCTATGAAACTATGAACCTATATCATGCACTTATAGAGGAATTTCTTGTTATCACATGAAAACATATGTCTGGTTAACAAAAATGTTCTAAGAATATGTGTCTAGGTTGTATAGTTTTCAAGATATGAAAATGTGTGAAAGTTTAGAAAAATAATAAGATGGGGTTTGTGTGCAATATAATATATATTTATGGAAAAGACTATGAATGCCCTGTCATCGCTGTAAAGAATATGTCTTAACCGAAAACATTGCTATCTGTACAGTTTTACTACTTTTTATTTTTCATAAAATATTTATATTTATTTATGTTATGCTTTTTAAGTTGATTTTTCCAGAAAATGTTCTGGAATGAAATATGTGCGTATCCAGCTAGAGATGTGACATTCCACACCACATAGGTATTAATGAGTTAATATATTCATCAGTGACCTGAACACCACATCACATCTATTCTCTGCAGTACAATATGCTGATGACTCCCTCCTAGTCTGCTCAGCAAAAACCCTATCCTGACTTCAAACAAAAACCCTACAGGCTTTCTCAGCTACTGAAAAATGGTGCGGCATCTTACAACTACTACAAAAAACAAGCTAATGCTGTTTTCCCACAAACAAACAGTTATGGACAGGTGCATTTTCTCAGTCATATCAAAGGATAAAAGTCTAATTAAGCTAGTGTCATGCACCAAACTGCTTGGTGTAACATGGGTGAGCAATTAAAATTCAACCAACACATACTGCGGGCAACCAAAAAAACCCATAAGAGATTAGGATCACATTACAGAATAAAACCCTACCTCAGCACAGGCATAAAAATTGTAGTAGCCGATTTGCTACCCACAATTCTCTATGTTCCCCCTCCACATATTTGCTAGTCTTAGCCTCACCCAAGCCTCAAAGCTGGAGCAGTGCCATAACAAGATTGTGAAGTTTACAGCTAACCAGCCATACAGAGCTCGCCACTGCATTGTTTTTTGGCAGTTAAGTTGGCTTGAACTCCTCCATGGCCTGGCACACTTAGAACTAACAGCCATCCACAAAATAAATCATCAGCCTGAAAAGATCTAGTGTACAAAACATTGTAACTACATACACCCCAAGTGGAACCCCAAGGTATTTGACAAAACTCTACTCTGTATGTCAAATTCTTACAGCAGAGCTGATGATTCCTATAATTTTGCCATATCTCTGAAATGTGGAATAATATTCCACTCCCTCTAAGACAAATAAATAGCCAATTCACCTTCAAAACAGAACTCAAGCAGTACCTCACAGACACGTGGCTTTACACATGTGCATCACTAGGATAAGCCCGTTTGTGGTCACTCTGCTACAATAACACATCTACCTTCTTCCTTCTCTTTCCAATCAAAACCTTTTACATCTACCTATACTAGTCTATTCTATAACCATACTCTCAAACTCCCTTCTAGTGCTTTTCCTCCGCTCTACTCCCTCTGTTAACCATTACGTTCCTTTCTGTTTAGCCAATCATCTGAAACCAGTGTCATGTAAAATCTATAAAGAGCTGTGTTTACACAATAAGTATTCTATTCTGTTGTACGAAAACATTTTCCTTTTTTTTACTTCATGAATGGAATTTGACTAATATTATTGGATGAACACATTTTCCTTTTTTGTACTTCAGTTAGACTAATATTTTTGATGGTATTATTTCATAAGAATTTCAAACTGCACTATACCTGATTTGAATAAGTATTACTTTTATTTTGATATCATGTTGGAATGATGGAACTAATATAATTTTTATTGAGGATTGTCTCCCCAGGCCTCCAGTGAAAAGGGGTCCTTGTTGCCCAATCGAACAATCCCAATAAAAAATACAAAAGAAAGAAAGAAAAATACTAGTGTTAAATGCTTCTATATGCAATCAGGAATGTGTGCAAAATGATTTGCTCCAGAAAATTCATATTGCGATAGCCTGGAAATTTCTCCTTTTCATGAAATTCAACATTCTCATAATTGATATAGCAGGAATGGAGCATGCAGCACCTCTCTCTACATTGTAGTTGCATGGGGCTGCACTTTTTTGTGAAGTTTTTAAGCTTTACTGCTGTTCACAGTCAAGTGTTTAAGGTGGTTTGTGATCATACTTATGAAGGTTTATCACAAAGGCATCACAGCTTCATAAGGAATCTGGTAGGATGAGATAAAGAGAAATCACTTTGCAAATAAGTAAGGCCTAAAGAAGCTTCCCAGAACAGAGTTGTACACAGTTATGGGGCCAGGTGTCACACATCTTAGGTTACAGGAATGGTGTATATGTGCAGCTCACAATGCCAATAACAGCCATATTCAGCCATAGGAGGTAATGAATGAATTATGACATAAGTTACAAGTACTTAACAGTAACAACATGAAGGTGACTGGCAACTATAAACCTCAAGCAGATGGGAAGGTTGTGTGAACATAAAATAATTGCACTAAGAACAGTCCCTGTAGTACAGATCATGCCTCCTTCACAGCACAGCTAGTCTCATATCCTATGTCAGTTCCTCCTCCTTCTTCACTTCTAATGTCTGAACAGCCCATTCTATGCCATCTTGAAACAGCTCACACTGAACAGCTCACAGCCTTCTGTGGTAGAGTGATTTATGGGTCCACCAACATTTCCATGTACAACTGCCTCATTTTTGCCACAGGAATAATTTTCTCTCCCTGGTCATTTGTGTAACGCCCTTTTCAAAATTATCTTATCCATGTGAAGCTCTGAGATATCGCAGATAGATTCCCAGATATATTCTGTTTTCCTCCAAGGTCCTCACACTTTGCTCACACATCCTTTTATCTTTGGAGCTTCTACCCATTCTTCCACTACTGAAACAGATCTTCTTCAATGCATTGAGCTCCTCAGGTTGTTTATGAAAGTTGCAAGCAGTTACCTTTCTGTGAAATTTCTGATAGATTACACCCGAAAAGAAGGTGATATATATGAAGTACATAGTCTCATGATTATACTCCAAACTCAGGAAAAAAACAGTTTTGTTAACAACCTTTCTGACATACGAAAGATGAGTACAAAGTTTTATTAAGCTTCTTTCAGCTTTGCAGTCTCGTCTCACTCTAGGAAATGACAGTGGCTCCTGCAGAAAAACATCTGCAGGAGTTATCAAAAGAATGCTGTCCCATCCAGGAAGTTTAGGCTCGATGTAAAAGACTTTCCCTTTCTCTTGTGCTCATTTCTATCCCACCCCCATCATATGATAATAGTTTGGCTTTAGGTGACGATGGCTTCACCGCATTTTTCAAAGATGTTTGGATTTTTTTGAATACTATACTATCTCTCCATTTTTGCTATAGTAGCTCTCCATCTCTGGTATATTCTTTACTGTTTATTCCATACTTTGGCAGGCACTACATAGGCTGAATATTTTATGCACCACACTTTGATAACAGAAGCTCTTATTTTGCTTATATATATATATATATATATATATATATATATATATATATATATATATATATATATATATATATATATATATATATATGTATATATGGTTCTACCTGACATAATCGAAACCCCAGAACACCGAAATTACCGACACCACATAACCGACAGTGCAAAACACGAAACCTCACATGCCCGACAACGAAATAACCGACGGTACACAAACACGAAACCTCATACACTGCACACACCACAATAACAACAATCAACAAACAAAACACATCCCCTGTCCAAAAACCACACACACAACACAAGCACACCAAAATCCCTACAAACCCACACTAAACCACACATACACAACTATCTACAACCCTAACCCAAACCCTAACGCTAAGGTCCGTCACTATCGTGATACTCAGCTAACCCACGCCTAACCCTAACTCACTTAACCCGCCCTAACCCAAAGACTATCACTACCGCACACTTACCTAGCAGTCCCTAACCCTAACTCACTTAACCCACCCCTAACCCAAACACTATCACTACCACACACTTACCTAACCCCTAACCCTAACTCACTTAACCCAAAGACTATCACTACCGCACACTTACCTAACCCAGTCCCTAACCTAACTCACTTAACCCACTATCCCCAAAGACCGTCAATATCCACACTTACCTTACCCTAACGTCTGTCACTACGCATACTTACACAGCCTTTTCCCATGTCGGCATCCTCGGCATCTGTGTTTTCATCCATCGCGTCGGTCTTCTGCTTGTTGATCTTCTGGCGCTCGCGATTTTAGCTGTCAGTGTTTTCCACTGTCGATGATGTCAGGTAGACCCATATATAAATATATATATATATTTTATATATATATATATATATATATATATATATATATATATATATATATATATATATATATATATATATATATATATATATATATATATATATATATATATATACACACACACACACACACACATACATATACACACACACACACACACACACACACACACACACACACACACACACACACACACACACACACACACATATGGTTATAGGTCAAAATTGCAACAGAGTAAGAAATCTCAATTTAAACACCATATTCTCATTCTAAGGCCCTTCACTGGTCCAATTAAGTAATCCTACAAGTTAGCACTATTAAACCATAAGCACTACTTACTCTTATACTCTCTATGATTACCCTGTCCTCTATTGGTCCGTCTTAAATTCAGTTTCCCTATATTACTCTAGCATGTCCAAAGGTCAGTCAATGGTTTCCTCTCCAGTCCAGCTGGTGAATCTGGGAATTTTGAGGCAATGTTACAACTGTCTCATGTACACGGACAACCCTCTCCTCCTCCAAACAGGTTCAAATATATGTGAGAGATGCAACTATTTAGCCAAACTGGAGGCTGAGCTCTCTCATCTCAAAACTGGTGTAACCAGTCAGGAGGAGAAGGTAACCTCACACAACACAATTCCAGTATCACATAGTCCCACCACATCAGCGAACCAAACACATAAATACACAAAAACATACTCGGAGGCTCTAAATAAAAATCTACCTAAGCAACAGAGACCTCCAAAGCAGACATCCAAGCAAACGCTACCTCAAAACAAAACACGCACAACACATAGCCCACAAAGTCAGTGTGCCAAGCAGCCACAGCCCTTAAGGCTGAATAACACACCTGATACTCTTGTAATAGGTGACTCTATTGTCAGACACACTGACGTCCGCTCACCAGGCTGAATAAAGAGAAGGTCACGGTGAGCTGCCTGTCGGGTGCTAGGATCCGCCACATAACGCAAGCACTCAGGTCACTCCAAAGCAAATACAAATATGACTCAGTCATTGTACATGCTGGTGTGAATGACCTGAGATGTACCTCCCTGGACTACATGAAAAGAGACATAGAGGAGCTCTCTGATCATGTAGCCCAGGCTGGTATGACCCTGACCTTGAGCAGCATCTTATCCTCACCTAGAATGATGCCACAGTACAAAGACAAAATGATCAATTTTAACAATTGGCTAATATTTTGGTGTCATTCAAAGGGGATCCAGTGTCTGTCAGCCTGGCATGACATGCTCGACAAGCCACGTTGCTTCGCTAGGGACAGCTTGCACCTGTCACCACTGGGCTTTCGGATATTGGCAAAGGCTCTTGCCACCCCCATAGTGCCTTTTTTAGGCAAGGCTCAAAAGTCAAACCCACCCCCATAGACAGCACAAGGAACAAGAAACTAAGGGTAATGCTGCTAAACGCCAGAAGTCTTAACCTCAAGATGCATGCACTTGAAGCTCTCCTCAGTATGGAGAACATCGATATCTGTGCAGTGACAGAAACCTGGTTCAAGGCTCCAGAGAGCACCCCAGTACTACCAGGCTATACCTCATATCATGCTTTTCGGCCCCAAAACCCAGAAAGAACCACAAAAGGAGGGGGTGTGTCCATATTTATCAAGGATATCCACACCTCCAGGTTAGTGGCATTGCATGAAGTATCGGAGACCATCCATGTGCAACTAACAGTGGGCAAGACTGCTTTTCAGTTTATAGCATCCTACAGACCACCCTCTCAAAGTCAGGAATCCCACTCGGCTTTCCTGAAAACATTGGAGAACATGAAGATCTCTCCGAACACCATTATATTGGGTGACTTCAACTACCCAAACATTGACTGGGAGCACTACTCAAGCCCCAGCACCTTAGCCCAAAGGTTCCTGGAAATTATAAACTCAAATGCTATGGAACAACTAGTCACCACTCCCACAAGAGGGGACAACATACTAGACCTGATCATTACCAACATGGGGACTCTATGCTCCACACCAGAAGTATATCCCTCATTGGTAAGATCAGACCATAAATTAATTTCACTGGATGTCCACATCCCGACCCCCCCCCCCCCCCAGCCCAGAAAACCACAGTGAAAAACTTCTCAAAAGCGAACTTCTCACTTCTCAAAACCGAAGTGGAATCCTTCAAGGCCCCAGGGCCAGTGGAAACTACAGCCCAAACTGCAGAATCCTGTATAAACACATTCTACGGACATCTCCAGGAATGCATGGATCATGCTATCCCAAACAAAACCAAGACCCAATCATCCAAAGGCAGGCGTCCAGTCTGGTGGACCCCTGCCATAAATAAACTGTACAACAGAAGGAGGAAGCTACTACATGATAGAGCAAAATCTCTAATAGGGAAGGCATCTCTGATCAGTACTAGCAAAAAATTAAGATCCCTCATAAAATCCTCCAAGGCCAGCTTTGAGAGAAAAATTGCACAGGACACCAAAGACAATCATAAGGCTTTTTTCAGTTATGTTAGGAAACTGGTATGCAACTCCCAGACTTGTTCTGAGTTGATTCTAAATGACAAAAAATACACTGAACCCACAGACATCGCCAATATCCTGGCAGACAGGTTCAGTGCAAACTTCTCCACCCCCTCCTCCTCAAAAGAGCAAGTATCTATCCTGGCAGAGGGCTGCCTCCCAAACATCTCTGATGCTCAGGTGAAGGCTGCCCTCTCCAAAGCAAAAAACACTTCTTCCATGGGACCAGATGGCGTCCCAGGTTGCGTCCTACATGGACTCCAAGAGGAACTAATCCCTCAAATAAAACAGCTATACAATCTCAGCCTCACTACAGGATATGTGCCCACAGAATGGCGTACAGCAACAGTGGTCCCACTCCACAAAGGTGGAGCCTCTACGGACCCTGGAAACTATCGCCCCATAAGCCTGACTAGCTTAGTCTGCAAGGCTATGGAGAGGATCATCATGGAGCTCATAAACAAAGACATTGGGGACCTACAGACACTAGATCCTACCCAGTTCGGCTTTGTCAAGGGCAGATCCTGCCTTTTGAACCTGGTTGACTTCTTCGAAACAGTCACCAAAGCCATAGATGAAGGGAAGGTAGTCCACACAGCCTATCTGGACCTTGCAAAGGCATTTGACACAATACCCCACTCGGGCATCATAGGTAAGCTATCCAGCTTAAATATAAACCCCTATGTCACAAGATGGGTCGCAAACTGGCTCAAAGACAGAACCCACAGAGTGAGAGTTGCTTGAGCCATGTCAGACTCGAAACCGGTCACAAGTGGTGTCCCACAGGGTTCTGTCCTGGAACCACTCTTGTTCGGTATATACTTTTCCGAGGTACAGACAAACGTGGGAGGACTATGGCTCACCAAGTTCGCAGATGACTGCAAACTGGGCACCATAATCAACTCTCCAGCTGACACAAACATCCTTCAAAAAGGTTTCACAGAGACAGATAACTGGTGCCAGCACCATGGTTTAAAGCTAAATGCCAAAAAATGTATAGTCATACCATTTGGCAAAAACAATGTGCCCACAAATTACCACATAGGCGGAAACCCATTAAGTACAGAGAAAGTTATTAGGGACCTGGGGACCCAAGTTGATAGCAATCTCTCCTTTGAAAACCACATTGCCAAAGTGGTTAGAAAGACCTTCTACATAGCCCACCTCATCACAAAGGGTTTCACATCTAGATCAAGAGAGGTAATCGTGCCCCTTTATTCATCCCTCATCAGGCCCATCATAGAATACAATGCCCCTTTTGGAATGTACCTTACCTGACACCTGCAGCAATTAGAAAGACCCCAAAAGTATCTCACCAAGAGGATCAAGGGTCTCAAACAGATGCCATATGCTAATCGGTTAAAAAAACTCCAGCTCTACTCAGTTGCATACCACCTACTTCGAGGTGATCTATGCCTGACATACAAAGCTATGTCAAATCCAGAATTAATGGACATGCTCCACTTCAGTAAATCTAAATCCCTTAGAGCCACACGCTCGAGGAACTTGAACCTCAGCACAGAAATAAATAGAGCTTGCTGGAGGGACAGGTTCATAACCCAGAGGCTCCCTTTGCTCTGGAATAGAATTCCAGTTCATGTGAGGCAGAGCACCTCACTGAATCTCTTCAAGAAGAATCTCGATAGGTGGATGGGGGATCGTAGGTTTGTCCCAGGGATTACTCCCGTGTCACTATTAGACAGAGGCACAGTAAACTAAACCTTAAAAAGGGCACAGTATACTCAAATCAAGGGGTGGCGTAAGCCATACAGAATCGGGCTAGGCTTATAATTGCCCCAGGGCAGATAGCCTAGTATGAACCTATGAACCTATGAATTTGCCCATACCCCTTACACCATTGTTATGTAAATCTTGGAGTTTATTTACATAATTTGCAGGGGGTGGGGAGGATGCAAGGGAGCTTGCCCCCTTGCAAAAATACTTTTTTTTGCTTTCGATAGTCTTAGATTTGATCCAAAATGATCGTTCTTTATGTTCATTCATGAGTGTTTGAGGTTTGATTATACAATCACCGATAAATATATATATATATATACATATATATATATATATATATATATATATATATATACATATATATATATATACACATATGTGTATATATACAGACATATGGTTATAGGTCAAAATTCTAACAGGATAAGGAATTTGCCCATACCCCTTACCTCATTGTTATGCAAATCTCGGAGTTTATTTACATAATTTGCTGGGTTAGGGGGTTGGGGGCAATACAGGGGAGCTTGCCCCCTTGCAGAAATACTTTATTCTTTGCTTTCGATAGCCTTAGATTTGATCTAAAATGATCGTTCTTTATGTTCACTCTTATGAGTGTTTGAGGTTTGCTTATACAATCACACACACACATATATATATATATATATATATATATATATATATATATATATATACATATATATGTATACATATATATATATATATATATATATATATATATACATATATATGTATACATATATATATATATATATATATATATATATATATATATATATATATATATATGTATACAAGCAATCCCTGTGCATCAGTATGTAAGCTTTCTAACCTTTCTATTTAAAACCAACACCAGAAAATAAGGTGAAGGCTTGCTTGGTAATTTACCTTACAGTTGCAATCCACACTTTCACTACCTTCATCCTAGGAAGTCAGCTAATTTGTTCTGGTGCAATGGGATCAATCGCTCACATTTTCATCCTAACCCTAACACCTAAAATTGTCGCAAAAAGCTTTAGGCATTCTATTATAATACCCCTCCCTAATTAAACTCACACCACCTTTGTTAGTTTTTATAGCCCATAACAAATATCTGTCCACTGTTGAAAATCCTTGATAAACTGGTATATGATCAAGACTTGTCATACATTACCAAACATGATATACCTACTGACAGGCAACATGGCTTCAGACCCAAATATTGTACCATCACTGGTTTATACAAAGTAACTAAACAAATCTGTCATTATATAAAAAAGATGAATAAATGACTGCAATATTGTATCCTTAAAATGCATTTAAAAATGTTGATCACAGTTTCCTCATGAACAAGCTAAAATACTTGGTTTTGTTCCTGAAGTACTGCAATCATTTGATATGTGCCTGTCTCACAAAACTTTCACAGTACACCCGAATACTAACAGATCAGACATTGACACTACCTCAAAAGGTATAAGACTGACATCAGTAATTGAACCACTTTTGTTTAGCTTTTTATTAAAGACTGATCATAATTTACACCCAGCAAAGAATGTATATTGTATACTGATGTCTTAATACTATTGAAAGCCCTCAATAATCCTAATCAACTTAATTTGTATTTACAAAATGATTTATCTGCTGTTTGGAACCAGCTACATAACTATTAGTTACTAACAAATCAAAAATTATGATATTTGGGAGAAACCACAAATAGCTAATACTACATTGTTGTCAATTAGAGGTCCAGGTAAGATTGCCATACATTATGCCATCACTCTAAAGTAACAGGGAAGTAGCAGACCAATGTCTGACCTTCACCAAACACACAGAACAGCAAAATACTAAAATCTTAACAAAATGAATGTGTCCTGCAAAACATCTTATCCTATCTTTTTTCCTAATTAACTTAGGCCTGTGTCAGCCTTTACCAAAATTATCGAACTTATAAACAGTTCATAGGACACTAACAAGAACTAGAAATGTATACATTCCTTAGATCTCATTGTTATCCTGATCCAGGGACTTTTTGGTTATTAAACTGAAAATGTGATCTCTATTCCAAATACCAAATGTACCATAGTATGTTTTTCTATGACTGTAATTTATTTTTTCATTGTAGTCTGTATAATATTTGTATTTCCTATAATGTATATCATTTCTTTTCTGATGTTTACACAAATTGAATTGTATTGTTTTGTAAGTTGGAACTTTTCTCCTTGGGACTCCACTGAAAATGGGCCACTGGCTCAGTTGGACTAACCCAGTTAACAAATGACAAATAAATAAATAAAAACAAATACATGCACTATCAAATCTCATCAAATAACTGAAAAAGTTCCTTATTGAAAAAGCCACTTGTAGGTGTACATGTGTTGTCATTTAAACTTGTTTTTCCATTGACAAATGATGTGTTTTCAAAGTGGGAACTTGATTTTACAAGGTTGTGTTTGAGCAGTATTATGCTATATGTTGGAAATGTTGCGATGACATAATCTAAACCCGATACCATCTTTTTTACACTTAGTTGTCTAATGTCTATACCTGTAAAATAATACAAAATAAAAAAGATAAATAAATACTAGTTCACATGTACTACAACTGAATGTCTAAATTACAATGAAAGTATAAAAGGAAGGATAAAACTGAAAAGACAGGCCAGAACATAAATTTAAGCCTATCACGAAGAGAAATACAGCTACATCTGCTGTAAGAGATAAAATCTTCTCCTCTGTAAAAACAGTTAACTTACAGGCAGTATCATTACAGATCTAACATAAACATATGAATCTGTGACCATCAAATCCTACTGAACAAGCTTGAAGCACCAGGATTCAGCTGAAGTATTATATTCTGGTTTTCAAATTATGTATCCCAAGGAGCATTACAGTAGAGCCAATCAACCATGCTGCTATTAAGGGCACCTTCTCTCTCTCAGGGTGAATACCACAGGGATTTTTGCTCTGGGTCATATTCAATTCTCCCTAATTATAAATGATATTACAGCAAGCATTAACTCATCAATAACCAATGATACAATACTCCACAAATTAGGTCCCACCATAAGATACATCCACTATGATCTACAAAAAAATTTCAACAATATTTGTTGATTATTTCTTAACAATAAACTATCAGTGAACACCACCCAAACAGCATCAATGTTATTTGTCATACACTAGGAATAGATAAACAGCAGCTCTTTCTACATAATCAATCTAGACAGCATTCAGATAAACTTAGTTTTACAATATAGTTAACTTGGCCTTGCTTGGGAAATTCATCCTTCCATTTCCATACGGAAGTTAATACCCAGCTAAGAGTGTCATGTCGTACTGCAAACCTCCTTAGCTCACTAGCCAGAAGGGCCCTGCCAGTTACAGTTAATGCACTTATTCCACGGCTGTTATATGCTCTTCCTGTTGTAACACTGAAGTCATCCCAAAATGCCCACATCATTTAAAATTCAGTTAACAACATCTGTATGTTTATGTTTCCCCACAGAGGAACACCGCTATACAGGCCACCAAAATGTAATCCTGGCTTCCATTTACAGCTGGAGTTGCCCTTCTTTTGTTTACCTTCACATCTAAACTCAGGTAGGAAAGGTAATGCTGTTCTGTCAGACACAAGCCAAAAATTAGATTTCTACCCATCACCACTACCTTATTCTCAAACTGACAATATTCCCACTCACCCGCTCTCTCTCTTTCTCTCTCTCTGTCTCTCTCTCTCTCTCTCTCTCTCTCTCTCTCTCTCTCCCTCACTCACTCATGCTCTTTTTGTCTCTCACTGTCTCTCACTCTCACTCACTCTCTCCACAGACCACCATACATAACCAAACTCCATCTCAGCCATGATCTGAGAGAGGAAACAAAATTCTCAAAATTTGACAAAATCTTCCATAGCAAATACAGCTGTAACTGATTCAGGGTAAGGTTACCACCTGTTCATCTTTGCGAGGGACAGTCCCAATTTGGGCAGTTGTGTCCTGCGAAAAAAACTAAAAAATGGCAACTGTCCTGAGATTTTAAAACAAAAGAAACGTCTTAAGTTTTCTTTAATAGTTGCAAAAACAGTTATTTTGTATCTGAAACACATAAATATTATGTGAAATAGCATAAGCAACTCAAATGATGCAAAATACGTTTTTATTTTGGCAAAAAAGTGAAGTTCTGTCCTTTGCACTGGCTGGGGTTTGTTTTATCCTGCAAAATCTCACATTTCTACAAAATATGTCCCACTTTGGGCATCTGAAAAGGTGGCAACCCTACTCGGGGGCAAATCATGAGGTCATGTGGGAACAGTGACAATCCTACATTAAGTTAGAGAGAAGGGAAAACAGAAAAAAATGACTACTTACTTTTGCAGATTCAGTGTGCCCTAACCAGGGAAAATGTAGTCATGTTTACAAATACTGGGCAGGAAGATGAACCTGCAGATTTTATTTTATATAACTTGCAGAAGTTTGAAATGTTACAGGTATCCTACTTCAATAATAGGAATGCACACTCCTGCTCTTTGGTGAGCAAATCCTTCCTATTAGCATATCTAGCTTCAGGAAGGAAACGCCACAGACTTCTGAAGATTATTCGGTGTGCTGACTAAACGAGGAGGTAAGAACAAACAAGAATCACAAATACTTCAGTTCTGAAACCTGGGGCAAATGGTAGTACAATCAAACAGAGAATGCAAATGAGAGTTGAAATTTCTTCTGATTGCTAAATAGCCTTGCAGTCATTGTAGAAATGGTTACAAAGACTATTTTTGGGAAGAAAAAAAATCCAGTCATTATTAAAGTTAGACTAAATGGAGTGGTAAATCTCAGGAGAGAAGGTCTTCCAAAACCAGTGAGGACCCTAAGTGCTGTTAGAACAGGATGAACCTCAGTGATGAGGTCCAGTGGGGGGGGGGGGCATTACATGGACTCCTGGTGTGGGAGTAAGTGCAGCATCACTGATGCTGTTGGCAGGACCTGCTTAGAGAGTGGAAAGCATGTTACCACTTGTGGACATCATTGGTGATCACCATCCTGATAAGGTCTATGAGTAAAAAATGAACAGACAGTCTATTGATTGTCTTAAAGAAATAACACATGAAAAGGAAATAATGTGGAGGAGCAGAAGCTGAGGAGTCAGGATATGTACTTGTAACCACATGTGGAAAAACTGGCCAACGGGATTAGTTATTTATGCATGCTTGTTGACTGAACAAAACTGAGCACTGGTTGAAAGCATCTGATCTTATATTTACCTGACCTCAGTATTACGTGCTGGTAAGCTTGGTGGCAAGTGACTTGGTGGTTAGTGGGTGGAGTATGGAGACAAGTTCTTTAGGTGCCAGCTACAGCCTGAGCAGTTATAACTACTGTGAAATCTATCAGTTACAGACACTTGAGGCATCACAGTAGGTTTCAGAATGTAGACAGTGATTTTTCCATCAAGCAAGAGTGGGATTCAAGTAAAAGAAGGCAATAGCAGGTTGGCCAGAGGCAAGAAACAAGTGAAGGGAGGAGGTGCTATGACTATGGAGTCTACAGGGTCTTATCTGTTATTTGCAACACTTTTTTCACTTTTGGAATTTTCTTGATTGAATAACTGTGTCCACTCCAACAATTTTATCAAGGAATATGTGATGAGTTTGTGGTGCCATTAGCAGCAGAGGAATTTGAAGGATTAGTGATGAGGTTGTTATTTTAAAGCACTAGACATTTTACAGCGATTTCCTTTGGGTAAAGTAGCCAATATGCAGTATTATAGCAGCCAAGATGTAGTATTATAGCATTACACAGGTGACCACAATACAACAAATCTTAATGTAACATTTACAGCAGGTGGTAGGACTACTGACCTTTGCATGTAATATGATACCTATGGGTCAGTCATTTACTATGTGACTAGCAGAAAAAAAAGTTGGGAGTGTATTTGACCCAAGGTCAGTGTTTCTAGGATATGCAAGAGGACCCACAGGAATCAAACCTAGAACTCCACAATAGAAAGACAAAGGTGTAAACAAATACTGCAAACATTGAGTTGCTTGCCAAAGCTTTGATGCTTTGTGGGATGAGTAAAGGATTTTAGATAAACATGAAGGAAAATGTTACATAGATGGCAATCCAGGCTGTGAAATCAGCCTGATTTAACCCAAAATATTACTCTGTTGGAATTTTTTTCCATAATAGTGGCAGTATCTCTTTGGACAGCAGGCTTCAGGACCAGACTGTACTTTTCCAGTCTGACAATTAGGCATACTTCTCAACCCTCAAGAATTCTGCAGAATGTCGAGATTTTTGCCTCATACTTCTGGTCTGCTCCTCATAAAATCTGTAGTTTTATGGCAAATCATCGAGCACTGAAGTCAATAACAATAACATACATTTGAGTTTCAGACTTCATATCCTTCAGAACATGAATGCTAAGACACATCTTACTATTCTAGCAACTACCTAAGTTTATTAGCAATATTTAACATTTGTCTCTATTTTTGAGCCTTTGTCCCCCAAGTATTTTTGGCTTTGTCCAGATATCTTGTCTAAGAAGTTGAGAGGTATGCAGTTAGGAGTAATGCATAATATCAATAATCAACTAGAATGATAGGAGCAGTTGGAAGGCTTACTGACATGTTTTGTGTTGCAGTGCTTTGAGTTAAGTGCTGTAGTTAAGGAAAAGCACATTCCAGGTGAAGTTAAAGTAAACCCCACTTAAGGTAAAGAGAATGAAAGAGCAGATCCACTTTCTTACTTTCAGGGAGGCAATTATGTTAAGTGGCTCAGAAGCAGATCACCAGCTAGGTGGACAGCCATTATACTTTTGATATCAGTAAGAATTTTGCCTGCTACACCCCAACACCACTGCTACTTACATATACTATATCCAAGATCACTAAAACTAAGAAAAAGAGAAGTTCTCTAAAATACCAAAATATTGGTTTACGTTTTTCAGGACTTGCAGTTCTATAATCAAAAATGTATGTGTCAAACACTTGTAAGTCACATAATTTGCCTGAAAACTACACTAAGCATCATAGGGTGAGGTCCATGAACAAAATAAAAAAATCATAATAAATTTATGAAGAGATTATGAAACAGGTGAAGAAGCTCACAATGGGCAGGTGATACCCTGAGATTAACCAGCACAGTGGGGTTCACTTAGCAGACATGGGCATGGATGAGTTTACTCAAGTTTAGTGTTTGTTATCACCCTCCTATAAAAGTCTGGCAGATAGAAATTGTAATAGTGGAATATTAGAGGGGTTTTAAGGAGATAAGACTTAGGTAGCACTCTGCTGGACTGGAAGGTAGGGATGTAGTCAGCCTTGCCCAATGTAAGACATGTGTACAAATTAACTTTAAGGGGACTATGATGCACCACAAAAACATACTATATATCCCAGCCTTAAATACATAAATGAAAAGGTTACAGCTGAGCCAGTAACAAAGATAACTGTTCAAAATGAAGTATGTCTGGCCTGTTGTTACCTATCCAGCTTAAAGCTTTTAAAGTAGTACATTTTGCATATGTATTACATAATTATATCTATATTTAGAATTTGTATCATATACAAAAGTTAGTTAGACTACTGTTCTACAATCTGGATGTTCATGTGCATTTCCTATAGTCCTGAGTGCACCCATGCAGATACTAAAATTGACTTGAATGTCCCATATGTTGGGATTTCTGTCAGAGTGGATAACCAGCCCTAACCCACCCCTTTGAGCCTGCTGCATAATGCTGGTCAATGATGGACTAAAAGCTACCAAAGGAAAGGTCAGAGGATAGGTTAGGATTTGAGTCTACTATCATATGTACAACTAATTGGCTTGATGTGATTCTAAATGGCGGCTTTATTTGGTAATAAATATATAGTTATGGTTATTTCATAGGAAGTTACTAGCCATGTGGTTCAGCAGATCATTGAGAAGCCTTGTCCAAATTCCTAGCTGTCCTATAGCGCTGTCTGCTTAAGTGACTTCCACAGAGTAGGCAAATGAAGGCTGAGAGAACTGAACACTGGACTATTGAAAACAGATTAATAATACCCCCAAAGCCTTAATCCTCTGCACTGTCAGGTGTTAGAATGGCAAGTCCTTTTGCTCCATGCTTAATATCTTGTCACCTTCTGTGTAAGCAACAGTCATGACCTCAAATAGTTTGACTGGGTAATATTTAAAAGTCCACTGATTAGCATTTGATGCCCAGGTTTTTAACAGTTCCCATATAATTTTTAGATGAAATGAATGCTTTTTTAATCCCCTTCCGAAACAGTCCATTAACTAATAAATGATTCTTGGAAACATCCCTCTAAGTTGTACTGCTTTGTTGAAGAAAATATTTTGTACATGATTATGTATGTTTTACGTGTGTAAGAATAAAAATGGAGCACTGCATTGGCCAGGAATTAAACCCAGGTCTCCTCTAAGGAAGGCAATAATTCTACTACTGAACCACCAATACACTTCTTCCATTTAGTCGTGTACATTTCTGATTTTATCAATGTGAAAATGAGAGGATGAGTTCATCTTCTCAAAAGTCTGACATCAGCATCAAGGATGAGTCCTTGAGGAATCAAAGGGGAACAGACTTTATCATTAGGTGAAGTACTTGGAGAAAGTTGTGAGAGCATAATTAGCATTAGGCTACCAAACTGTTAGGTAGCTTTCCAAAGGGGCTGGATAGCTAGGAAATGTGTTGTCAGGCTACTGAGTAGGAAGTGATTCATATGTTCATGATTATGATATTGTTACTTTCGAACAAGCACGGATCAGCTTTTGACAAAAGCACTAAAGTCTTGTCCTTCCCATCCTCATCAAAGTAAAGGGAAAGAAATAAACATAACTCCTTCCTTGGCAAATGGGAGTCATTAGGTAAATAAGTTTAGTTGTTACAGATGTGACGGTCTGGCATGCTCATAATATACAAGTCAAATATTAGACACGGACTTAAAGGAGATATATGGCCCTACCATCACTACTCCAGGTAAGTAGGAATTCAGAGCTAAAAGCTTAAAACTTTAGGCATTTTCTTTGTGTATGATATGCACAACAGAGTCTATGTAGGAAAGGGGCAGTCATTCCTGAGGACACGGTAGATTATGGCAATGAATCCAGACTAGAAGCCAACATAAATAATTGTGAGATATCAGAGGACAGGATAGGATCAGAGCCTTACACAAAATTGATTGACTTGGTCTGATTCTAATGGACTGTAATTTGAAAGCTACCTAAAATCATGTTAGTGTTCTTAATTATCTCTCAGAGTATGGTATTACTTGCTAGCCTTCTCTGTGAGGAATATTAAGCTCTTTACTGTGTGATTTTTTTATCTCTTTAATTACTTTTTATCTCTTTCTCTCTTGTAATAATGCCAACACATCTTGTATCAGATTCTCATATAAATCGTTTTTTGTTATTCTATTGTAGTGTACCTTTATGTAAGTCATTATTATCATTGTTATTTCTTTTGCAATCTGTTAGCTTAATGGAGCTCATCTCCCCGGGCCTCTACTGAAAATGGACATGTATCCAGTTGGACTAGCCTGGTCAACAAATGTAAAAATAAATAAATAATAAAATAAATTAATAAATATTACAGGGATGTAAACCAAAATGATCAGTCATCCAAAATAGTTTGGCATTCCATCCGAAATTGTATTTCCTTATAACTCCAGCTGGAGCTCTGGAACACTGTACTGTGCAAGAGTGAGAAAAATAATACAGGAAGCATCAAATCCTCACAAGAAAAATAATCATGACTTAAAAATACAATTGCTTTATTTCAGTTTCTTGTTATTTTTTTTCTGCAAACTTTGAAACAACATTTGCAGTGACAGTTGTTTCTTCCTTCATTTTACTGTGTGCTGCATATCTAATTCTTAAACACAAAGGTACTCAAGAAGAAAACAGTGGAGCCAGATCAAAAATATTTCAAGAACTGCATTATACAATGACTTTTCATTAGTATTAACAATGGGCATGCTGATTGGTCAGCTCAACCAGCGTGCTTATCGTAAAACAAGCATATGCCAATAGAAAAAAAGTCCGGCTACTGAAATACAATTGAGTGGCCAGACTTTTCTATTGATATATATATATATATATATATATATCTATATATATATATATATATATATATATATAATTTTGTAAAACTAAAGAAACAGAAATGTACCTGATTTTCCTTGTATTTATACTCTGTCTCCACAGAGAGTCTTACCTCTGAACTGCTTGGATTTTCAGAAAATGTCTACATTCTTGTCTCATACTACAAAAAAATGGAGTTTCTGTTTCCTGTGTTGATTCCGTTGAACAGCACTGATGTACTGGGCAAGCATGGGAATGTAAGTCCCATATGCATACGCAGAACATCAGAAAATGCAGAAGAACAGGGAAACATTTTTCAGGAACACTACAGCACTGTTATACAAAGACATTCCCCCAGATTTACAAAGCCCTATAGAATGTGCAGGATTAGTCTAAGAGCTATTTTCGGCAATATGGTCGACGTGCGATCCAGGAATGAGCTCCCGGGACATACACATGAGCTCTTAGACTATTCCTTTATGGACTGAGCTCCTGTATGCAGATTACCCTCATTTGCAGGTGAAAAGCATGCAAATGAGGGTGATATGCGATCCAGGAAGCTGGCAGCTATCTGTGCAGGACGAGTGCAGTGTGCAGAAATGTACTTGGTTAGTAACCGAATACATTTCTGCAATCTACAAAATGGAGCTATGACAGCTCCAAATAAAGGCTGCATATAATTGAGGAAGCATGCCAATGGCCAAGTAGAAGGCCATTGACATTGCAAACTGTTTAAAAAAAAAATAAAAAACTTTTTTGTTTTTGCCGATCTCACCTGTTTAAGCATAGGGCAGTGGCGTGCAAATGGGATCGGGGGGGGGGGGGATAATAAAATAAACCTAAAATAAGCATTCTAACTAAAATCAGGATTCTGCCATGCAGGTCAATAACAGGCAGAAGACAACCTGGCCAGTGAGTAATGGTTGCTAAGGGGGGAGGCTCAGTGTGAGGTATGTAACTATGCATTAGCAGGCAATCCTATGCAAATGAGGGAAAGGTTAGTGAATCAATCCCAGATTTTCCCAGGGTGTGAGGCAGGTCCCAAGAGTGTAAGAGTATAAATAGCTGGGTGCAAGACTAGGATATAGGTGACATCATGGTGGGGGGGTGTCAGGCATACTGTAAGTGGATTGGAGACCTGTGGCTTGGGATTGCTCCTAGCTTAGCACAGTTAAGCTAGGGGTGTGTCTAAACCTGCATAGCATTCTTTACAAAGTGTAACCGGGTGTGCGCACTGTGCACCGGGTTTTACGGGAAGAAAAAGGAAGTTAAACCAGGGAAAAGCAGCTCTGTGCACATTTGAGCACTTAGTTTGCGCGGCGCGCACATGGGCTTAAACAGGGTGGCAATGGGAAGGGAAAACAGCAGTAGGAAGGTAATCAAGGAGAATTAGCTTAGCTGACAGGTGAAATGTATCAGAATCAGCCAATAACACAGGCAGCAGACCAGCCCAGCCCAGCACACCACTATAAACTTTGCAAACACCTTTTCCCCTTGTTTTTCCCAAAAACTCTGCACCACCCGTGTATACAGATGGGGAAATTTTACAAAACGAAAGCAAGAGAAAAAATGTTAGTGGCTGCTTTTGCTATCATAAACCAACATGTGCAAGAGGTTGAGGGTGGTGAGGATGTGAATGCTGCTGACAACCCACAGTGAGGAGACGGAGAAGAGTGTACAGACCCAGGGTAACCTACCAAGGGCTGCATGAGCTGGAGATAGTGGAGCGCTATAGGGTGAACAGAGACCTCCTACAGCAAATTGTTTAGCTGTGCTGGCCATGCCTGACACACAGAACTAACAGAGGGGAACCCATCCCAGTGGATACCAAGGTATGTGTAGGCCTAAGAATACTAGCTAAGTTACCTTCCAAAGGCCAACTGGGGATATGATGGGGATTTCACAGGCATCAGCATACAGGGTACTCCACCAGTTCCTGGATGCCATGTCAGCACATGTCGGTGAGCACATATATTTCCCCATCACCCGTGAGGCATTGGCCAGCAATATGCATCTCTTCCACCAAATAGCAGAATACCCTGAGGTAGTGGGTGCAATAGATTGCATGCACATATGCATTAAAGCACCACCAGGTAAGCAGGGTAGAGTCTACATCAACTGCAAGGGCTTCCCCTCCATCAGCTGCCAGATCATGTGCGATGCCCAGGGCATAATAATTAATGTGTGTGCTGGCTGCCCTGGAAGCTACCATGATTCCCACATCGGGTGTCTGATGCAGCTGTACCAGACATTTGTCAATGGGGACATCCCATATGGTCACCTAGTGGGGGATGCTGGATACGCACTAGAGCCATGGCTGATGACACCCACCAGAAATGCACACACACCCAAACAAGAACTCTATAATGAGGCACACGCACAAATACAAATCATAATAGAGTGTGTGTTTGGGATGCTCAAGTCACAGTTCCGGTGCCTGGACACATCTGGTCGAGCCTTGCAGTACTCACCAACTACATGTACCCAAATTGTCCTTGTATATTCCATGGTACACAATATGATCCTGCGGAAACAGCTGTAGCAGGAACAGCATGAGGCAGGGCCACACAGCCCCCCCCCCCACCAGTGCCAAGGCCTGCACAGGCGCAGAGTGACTCTTAGGAGGAGCAACCTGAGCCTGCCCCAGTAGGCAGAAGGAGGTGTGCCCAGTATGCCCTGGCCTTGGCAACGAGGCATCGCATAGCACATGCACTGACACAGTAGGGACCCAGGGAATGACACCTCTCTCCAACTCGCACATACAGTAAAAGGTATGCCAAACATGACACTACCTGTGCTCAACCATGTATAGGGAGTGTACTATGTTCATCCGACATAGGCAGCCCTGCAGCACCACCCTCAATACTGGGACACCCACAAGGTAAGTGACTCACACATGCCAGTTGGAGGGCACATAGCCAACAACAGTCACAGCCAGCAGGATAGGTGTGCACAAACACAAACAAATGCCATACTATGGCCTCTGAATGAGCCCCATGGGTAACCCCTACTCCAAGCCTACACAGACAGACTACAGCAGGCCAGCCAGTTGGATGTAAGTTGTGAAGGCTAGGAAGTCAGAAACTAATATGTAGGTAGTGAAAGCTAAGATCTGTAGTACACTGATATGCCTCTAGCCAGCACGATAAGTAAGACTACAGACTGAAATGGTGTACCCGACATACCACTATAGTCCTAGCAAATGTGTAAAAGTGTAAGGTGTGCCCCACCATCCCATGTACACTTATAGTAACAGTCAGGTGTGTCCCCCCACCCCTGTGTAGAAATGTAGAAACAGTCAGGTGCCCCCCCCCTCTATGCAGAAATGTCGCAACAGTCAATGCCAAACGACCAATGTATACCCTGCAGACACAGCATGCTACCTGTTGGTATACAACACAAAGGTCAGCACCACAGTACAAACTACCTGGACTTGATCCACACATGTAATATAGATGGCCATACTGGACATGCTCACACACTTAAACACATGAAGGCCATATCAGCAAACACCAGTGGACCAGACATATCTGGCAGTTGCAGTTCTTAGTGCAGACACATGTTAGTATGCACCACTCCTGCCTTGCACACACAGTAGATAGGAATATAGACATATATGTAAGGACAACACACTATAATAAGCCAAAGGTAGACGGATATAGATGTGCTGAAGAGGGTGACCGTGACAAGGAGCTATCTGGGCCTGCCCCACCCAGCACACAGCCAAAGGGCCCCAAACACATGAGGTGCAGGTGTCACCCACTGCAAATACTAGCCACCAGTATCTGTCAGCATGATGGTATGTTGCACGTGCCAGCTGTGCAACATGACTGTACAAGGAAGTAGTCACCTAGTAGCTGTATACACGTACCTGTGGCATATGACCCTGTGTGTGCCCGCATGCAGCATGTAAACCCCTACATGAATGGGTTACAGCCCATGCACACACTGCCCTCCCCATAGCAGTATCATGACAAGCCTGCTGAGGTCATCCAATGTGAAATACGCCTTTGGTGGAGCTGTAGCTCAGTAATCCCAGTGGCACGTCCCATAACTGCGTACTGCTGTAGTGATAAACTAGTCAGGCAGTAGTCCTAACCCCAGACTTGGCAACTGTGTGAGTGTTTGTTTGTGTGTATGTCTCTCGGTGTCTGTGTAGAGAGAAATGCTTTTCAGGCTACTCACACTCTGTACAGTTCATATGCACAACTTTGGCAAGGCTGCTGATGTCATTCACCTAGAAATAGATCTCTGGGGAAATTATGCCTCAGTAATCTCTGTAGCTTGTCCTGTAACTGCTGTTGTGTGAAAAAGTAGTTAGATAGGTGTTCTAACCCCAGACCTGGCTAATGTGTGTCTGACTGAGTAGAGAGCAACGCTTTTTAGGCCACTCACACCCCGTACAATACATATACTCAACTTTGGCAAGGCTGCTGATTTCACTCACCTAGAAATACACCTCTGGGAAAATCATAGCCCAGTAATCTCTGTAGTGCATCCTGTAACTGTTCATTGCTGTAGTGTGATAAAGTCATTGGGTAGGTGGTCTAACCCAAGACCTGGCAAGTGTGTGTCTGATTGAGAAGAGAGCAGTGCTTTTTAGGTCACTCACACCCTGTACAATTCATATACCAACTTTGGCAAGGCTGCTGATGTCACACACCTAGAAATACACTTCCAGGGGAAATCCCAGCCCAGTAATCTCCATAGCACCTCCTGTAACTACACACTACTGTAGTGTGATAAAGCACCTAAGTAGGTGTTTTAACACCAGACCTGGCAAGTGTGTGTGTCTGACTGAGTAAAGAGTAATGCCTTTTTTAGGCCACTCACACCCTATACAATTCATATACCAACTTTGGCAAGGGTTCTGATGTCACTCACCTAGAAATACACCTCTGGAGAAATTATAAACCAGTAATCTCTGTAGCGTGTCCTGTAGCTGCGTACTGCTGTAGTGTGATTAAGTAGGTGTTCTAACCCCAGACTTGCCAATTGTGTGCGTTGTGAATCTGTGTGTCTTTGTCTGTTTATGATTGAGTGACAAACAATGCTTTTTAGGTCACACACATTCCTTAGAATTCATATACCCAACGTTGGCAAGGCTGCTGATGTCATTCACCTAGAAATACACCTCTGGGAAATTCATAGCCCAGCAATGTCTGTAGCTCATCCTGTAACTATGTACTGCTGTATTGTGAATTAGAACTGTGGTAGGGTTCCATCACTGCAAACCAAACAAAAACCAAAGAGCAGGACCAAGAACAAATTAACTGCCAAGAAGCTTACACCACAAAGTTCGAGTAGATCCAAAAACTGGTCTTTATTGTAGAAAAACACCACACAGAAGTCACGTATCACAAGCGCTTTCGCTAGGATGTTCCTAGCTTTATCAAGTTGCTGAACCATTCTGAAACATCAGCTTAAATAGCTGCTTGCATTAAATTAAACAATCGTGATCCAATTAAAAACTAATTGAGAACTAATTAAATGCCATTCATTTACTTAGGGAGCCTGCCTACCAAGTACATAAAGAAATGTAATAAAAATTCAGATAATGTTACATAGCATGTTCTGTACAGTTAAAAACTTGTTATTACCTATCCTACCTCATATTAAATAATATATGTGTGTGCTATGCACATTAAACATTTTTACTGAGCTAATAAAAAAACACATTTAGGTGTGCTCATATTTACATTATCCAAACTTTACAAAGTTGCATGCTTATGAATAAAAGTCCACAAATGAACATATCAACAATGCATAAAAGAGCAGGTAAAAAATAAGTGAAGAAATAAAGAAAAAGAAATAGGTGAAGAAAAACATATACCTGGGCAGATAAACCCCTTGCCTGTGCCACTAAATTCCCTAGGCAAGATCTTTAAAAATATATAGGGGCTACCACTGATGGGCTGTGCTTATAATCTGGCCCTTCTTAATTTTAAAATAGGTTTTATACTGATGGTGTCATTTAACCCAGGCCAGTTCACTGCATTTAATTTAAGCTGCCACACTAGCTCCCTGTATTCTAAATTTGATTTTAAATGATTTTAAATTTATGATTCTTGAACAGGTAAATAGGGATTCCAGAGGGGGAGACTGGGAAGCTACCCTAGAATACAGGGAGCTAGTGTGGCAGCTTAAATTAAATGCAGGGAACTGGCCTGGGTTAAATGACACCATCAGTATAAAACCTATTTTAAAATTAAGAAGGGCCAGATTATAAGCACAGCCCATCAGTGGTAGCCCCTATATATTTTTAAAGATCTTGCCTAGGGAATTTAGTGGCACAGGCAAGGGGTTTATCTGCCCAGGTATATGTTTTTCTTCACCTATTTCTTTTTCTTTATTTATTTCTTCACTTATTTTTTACCTGCTCTTTTATGCATTGTTGATATGTTCATTTGTGGACTTTTATTCATAAGCATGCAACTTTGTAAAGTTTGGATAATGTAAATATGAGCACACCTAAATGTGTTTTTTTATTAGCTCAGTAAAAATTTTTAATGTGCATAGCACACACATATATTATTTAATATGAGGTAGGATAGGTAATAACAAGTTTTTAACTGTACAGAACATGCTATAACATTATCTGAATTTTTATTACATTTCTTTATGTACTTGGTAGGCAGGCTCCCTAAGTAAATGAATGGCATTTAATTAGTTCTCAATTAGTTTTTAATTGGATCACGATTGTTTAATTTAATGCAAGCAGCTATTTAAGCTGATGTTTCAGAATGGTTCAGCAACTTGATAAAGCTAGGAACATCCTAGCGAAAGCGCTTGTGATACGTGACTTCTGTGTGGTGTTTTTCTACAGTTAAGGGTTCCATCACTGCCCATGGCAGTTCTGGATGTTTTGCATGTGTTTCATTGTCTGTGTATGGAGCAATGCATCATAGACTACTCACTTACAGTACAATTCAAATGCCCTACTTTGCCAATCCTGCTGATGTCATTCATTGGGAAATATAACTTTGGGGAAAGACTTCCCTTTAATCCCTGTGGTGCGACCTGTGACTGCTCCATGCTGTAGTGTGATATAGGCCTTAGTCAGGGGTTCTATACCCCCACATGACAGTTGTGGATGCTTTGTGTATGTCTCACTGTCTGTGTAGGGAGCAATGCATTTTAGGCTAGTCACTCGCAGTACAGGCGAAAAGCCCTACTTTGGTAAACCTGCTGATGTCATTGAGTGTGAAATACACCTTTGGGGAAGGGTTTTTTTAGTAATCCTTGTGGTGTGTCCTATAACAGCTCCATGCTATAGTATGATACAAGCCTTGGTCATGGGTTCTATACCCACACCTGCCAGTTGTAGATATTTTGTGTGTGTCTCACTGTCTGTGTAGGCTAGTCACTCGCAGTACAAGTGAAATGCCCTACTTTGGTAATCCTGTTGATGTCATTCACTGTGAAATACACCTTTGGGGAAGAAGTACTCCAGTAATGTCCATGATGTGCAGTATAACTGTGTAGTGTAATAAACTAGTTAGGTGGGGTTCAACTCCCAGACATGACAGGTGTGTGTAACTTGTATCCTGTGTAGAGGTGAGTGTGTGATACCTGTGGCCAATGTGGAGGGGGTTTTGCTCATTACTTTTATGCTGGCCCTACTATATATCACAATGTCAGCCATACAGGGATAACAGATGTAAATTAGCTGGGAGGCTGGGGTGCAAAGCCATACCCATACATATGACATCAAGGCCAGCCAATCCAAATTAGCAACCCCACTATTACCCAGAGGACACACTCAACCCATGTGTCATATGCACACACATGCCTAGGCAACAGCCAATATGTGGTTAGTACACTGCATATTGTCCACTGATAGTAACTATGCAGTGATAGCAGTGGGCTACAGAGAACATGTCACCCTGCCCATCTGTCCAATATGCACGTACATGCAGACAGTGCACCTCCACCATGTTTCCCAATGGACACCTGCACCACCTATGGTGCCTTCACATGTGACTCACAGCGTA